>NC_081570.1:70303284-70355981 GCF_022355385.1 Mustela nigripes
TATGTGGCTGTCCAATTTTCCCAGCACCATTTATTGAAGAGGCTGTCTTTTTTCCATTGGACATTCTTTCCTGCTTTGTCGAAGATTAGTTGACCATAGATTTGAGGGTCTATTTCTGGGCTCTCTATTCTGTTCCATTGATCTATGTGTCTGTTTTTGTGCCAGTACCATGCTGTAAGCATTTTTTAATGAACAAATTTGATCTGGCTACACCTCAGCATGGCATATATGACACCTATATTTTCACTGTGTTCGTAGAACCCAGGTATTCATGCCCTGACTAGACTATACTGCTCAGTCTATGCTAGCAATTTCCTAATTTCTCCCTTCACAATGTAAGAATTGTTGAGTTCTGGGAAATGTCTCTAAACACAATGAAAAATTATAAAAGTTATCATGATAAACAAAGGTATGGTATCAATACATTTACCAGGAGATTATTAGGTTTATCAGAAATTCAACTACATAAGATGTGACTCATATACGTCACATCCAATAGTCATTATTAATAATAAGATTCATTATTAAAGAAAATTTAGATCTTGGTTTGTTCTCAGGTACCATTTTTAGGAGAATAATTACCTAGACTAATTCAATCTGAAAGCTAGGAAATATTTATTACAGACCAACTGTGGGTAGCACTGTTAGGAATCTAAAATATCTTACCTTATTAACAAACCTGGAATTTAAATACCATTTCTGCAATTTTCCAGATATGGAAATTAAGTCTAAATAAGTTAAATAAATCAAGGTAACAATTTATAAATAGAAAACCTAGGCTTTGAGCCCCATTCTGTCACAAAGCCCCACTATTTACAGACACTGTGCTAATATGCTATATAGACGTTAAAAAAATTTTACAACCCAACTGTATTACAAGCTGCAAAATATGGGCATATTGAGGGAAATCACAATACTTCAAACCAAACAGAGAAATCACAATAAACACACCTAGCTTGATTTAAGCTCGCAATTCCAAGCTGGAAATAGACTGGATTACTTTTCAGAATAAAAGAAAGGAGTGATCTAAAGTTCAGTGTGATTTCTTTCTGGAAGCTCTCTGATACCTCAGGGAGGTAACTATTTGGGTTTATAAGTCCTTGTCCAACATCTTGTTACTGGAGTAAACAAAGATCCTCTTATGGTAACAGAGTACGTATTACATTGAAAGTAGGTGACAAAGTCAACAAGAGTGTGAGACAATGTCTGCCTAACTATACTGACAATAAATTAGTAATTGTTACAGGCTCTAAAAACAGATTTGTTAATTTCTGACTTAAATAATGAGCCAAATACCCTGATTAGAACAAGCTCAGAACAAGAACTGTTATCTCTTCCCCTACCACACAAGAATTTAAAGGCCTTAAATTTAGTCTCACCACATATGTGCCCTATTTAATTGCATTTATGTTTTGGTGAATAGCAGTAAGAGTGCTTCTCAAACTCAAGAACTTCATTTTACCGTCCAATTCTAATCATTTCACTTTCTTCTTAGTGAGAGAAGTGAGACAACAGACTGATCACACCACTCAAATGAGCCACGGTTACCTACTTTTCAGAAGCACACAGCATGGTTCAGTTACCTCAGAAATACTTTAGCCAAGGGTTTCTTAAGCTCAGCTGCAAAGCAGAATCACCTGAGAAACTTTTGAAAATCCTTGTAACCAAGCCATACCCCAGACCCCTGGTGGGGCCCAACTATCAGCATGTTTTAAGCTTTCCACATAACTATATCATGCAGCCAAGACTGACAACCTCTGCTCCAAGTATATAGTGACACTGAATCAAATAATAGTTAGTTATAACATACACATATCAAAAAAAAAAGTAAAACAAAGAAAAAAAAATCTTTGAACCTATGTAAAAAAAAAAAAAAAGGCCAAGTATTTAGGTAAAAATCATCCATTAAAATCCCCATTTCTAGTTGAAGTAAACAAACTGAGAGGGGAAAAAAAGAATTAGAAGATCAGCAGGAATTGGTTTCTCTTTTATTTTACTGTATTTTATTATTGTGTTATGTTAGTCACCATACAGTACATCATTAGTTTTTGATGTACTGTTCCATCATTCATTGTTCGTGTATAACACCCAGTGCTCCATGCAATCTGTGCCCTCCTTAATACCAATCACCAGGCTCACCCATTCCCACACTCCCGTCCCTTCTGAAACCCTCATTTAGTTTCCCAGAGTCCAGAGTCTCTCACAGTTTGTCTCTCATTCTGATTTCCCCCTTCATTTTCCCCTTCCTTCTCCTAATGTCCTCCATGCTATTCCTTACGTTCCACAAATAACTGAAACCATATGATAACTGACTTTCTCTGCTTGACTTAATTCACTTAGCATATTCCCCTCCAGTCTCATCCATGTTGATGCAGAAGTTGGGTATTCATCATTTTTGATGTCTGAGTAATATTCCATTGTATATATGGACCACATCTTCTTTACCCATTCATCTGCCAAAGGGCATTTCAGCTCTTTTCACACTTTGGCTATTGTGAACATTGCCGCTATGAACACTGGGGTGCAATGGCCCTTCTTTTCACTATAACTGTATCTTGGGGTAAATATCCAGTAGTGCAATTACTGAGTCATCAGGAAGCTCTATTTTTAACTTTTTGAGGAACTTCCACACTGTTTTTCTATGTGGCTGCACCACCTTCCCACTAACAGTTTAGGAGGGTTCCCTTTTCTCCACAACCTCCCCAACACTTGTTTCTTGCCTTGTCAATTTTTGCCATTCTAACTGGTATAAGGTGGTATCCCAATGTGGTTTTAATTTGAATACCCCTAATAGCTAATGATGATATCTGCAAATGACACTACAAAGGACTGATATCCAAGATCTATAAAGAACTTCTCAAACTCACCACCCAAAAAACAATTAATCGAGTCAAAAAATGGGCAGAAAACATGAACAGACACTTCTTAAAAGGAGACATACAAATGGCTAACAGACACAGAAACTGATTTCTAAGACAAATAAGCAATTTTATTTTACAAATAAAGAAGTCATTTCCAAAAGGAATCAATTTCCCAAAATGTTAAGCAAATGGAAACCTCAAATGTAGAAGCTCAAGTGTTACCATGAGAAACAAGAGATACATAACACTTTTAAAACAAAAAAAAAACTGTAACTCCAATGCATTTGTGTTGGAGTGCTCTTTCTTCCCAGTTCTTCACATTGAATTACAACCACTTAAAATCCAGATAAATTTCCACTTTTCTCTTAAAGCTTCCTCTGATTATGTTTGAAGAAATTCATTTCTCCCTCTTCCATCCTATCACAGAGGCCATCATATCACCAACCATGAATTAGGAAGGTAAACTCTCAAAGACAAGTGGTTTTCTTCTATCTTGTCCACTAGAGCTTAGAATATTGCCTGAAATAATGCTAAATAAGCATGTATTCATGTTACTGCTTGGGAGTAAAGAGAGTTGGTCATGGAGTTCTAAGAAGCAAATACATATCATTTACAAAGATTACTTTCACATCTTTAAGTGAAAAGGCAAAGTATCTAAAAGTTTACATTTGGGTAAAATAACAGAAGAAAATGTGGAATATATGCATTGAGTAGTGGTGGTCTGCTGTGGCTGGGGGCAGAGTTAACAGAGACTTACTTTCATGTACAACTTTTAGTATTCTGTGCATGTATTACCTATTTAAGTAGTAAAATATATGTGATAAATTGTGTTACAACATTAACATGTTAATGACAAAGCCCATCAAACTTTGTGTTTCATTTATTTTTCTTAAGGATTTATTTATTTGAGAGGGCCCGTGTGCACATGAGCTGGGGTAGGTGGAGCAGAGGGAGAGGGAGAGAAGCAGACTCCCCACTAAGCACAAGGCACTACATTCAATCTCACAGTGCAAAAGGAATAAATTGATTTTTCCCAGTGGTGGGTATTTAGGAGGGCACCTATTACATTCAGCACTCAGTGTCGTGCATAAACAATGAATCTTAGAACACTGAAAAAATAAAATTAAATTTAAAAAATAAAAATAAAATAAAAGGCCAACCAATGAAGATAGCATTGGTGGTATTTTTGAAACAACAACATGAACACAAAACATCTTTTGTGTAAATTACACAAGAGAAACTCAGATCTTCCCAACAATCCCCAGAAATACATACCCTAGTGAATGCTATATAAAATGGGTTCTTCATACATACTGGTGAAATTTTAGCTTACCATGGATTACTAAAACAATCTTCATTGAAGATCAGTGGAAACCAAAATTAGGTTAAGTTGAAAATACATAAAATAACATTAAAAAATTTTAATAAAAGTTGTTTTATGGTGAGGGGAGGGAAAAAGAAAGAAATAGATATAAACCAGTACCTACTGTATATTAAGCATTTTCACATAACTTTGTGTGTATTTACCTCACCCAGTAAATGCCCCAGTATGTTTTATTCTAATTTTACATACAGGAAAAACTTAGACTTCATGGCTAAGTAACTTGCCCAAAGTCACACCTAACAGGTGACAATGAAGAGGCTTGTCTCTAAATTCCATGACATTTTCTACTTTGTATGTTAACTCCAAAATTCAGTCTTTAAATATGACATATTGAAGATTTCACAAAGAAGCTTAATTCTGCTTGCCTGGAGCTATTTTAAAAGCTAGGGAATGAGAGCAAGCGAATCAGGCTGTGGTTTAAAATGTAGTTGAGATCACAAAAGTTGCATCAGAATTATTAATCTCTCTTCTTTGAACACCAGGCAGCTATCAATATTCAGACTGTCTTCCTGTTTTTTTCCTTCATGAAGGTACTACAATTCAACAAATACTCTCATGTAGCAGTATCTGTTCTCAGTGAACACTAACAGATAACAATTTTCTTTCTTCGTGGTGCTTGCATTCTACTGTGGGAGAGAGAAACAATAACAGCAAACATATTAAGTAAACTATAGAAAATGCTAAGTACTATAGGGAGAGTCAGCACAACTGGTCAGAAGATCAGGAGTGTAGGGGAAAAGGAAGGAGAAGAGTTGGAAGGAAAAGTTTTAAATACTGAATCCAGATAGTCCTCATTGGGAAGGTGATATTTCAAGGAGGGTAATGACTTGTCTCAAGTGGAGTTGATTTAAAAAAAAAAAAAAAAAAAAAAGATGTATCCTGGAACACTAAAAAGAAATAAAATAAAATGGAAAAAAAAAACAGATATATATGTGTACATATGTGCATGAAAGCATGTGAGGATGTGAACATGTGTGATGGGGAGGGAATGGGGAAACATCATTTCTGAGTATTGAACACTCTGAGTATTGAACACCCCCAATATGGTTCTTTTTCCTAAATCCTAAATTCCTTGGGAACTGGTGTTCCTAAGTATCTATTTTCTATACTGATTTTTAAATTACTATTTTCACACTGACAAGGAGAATAAACATGTTTCACAGTATATATAACTACTTGTATGTACTTTTGACAGTGTATCACTCTTCTGATGGACAGGGAGATAGGAGGGGCAGGGAGATCCCAACTTTGCCGTGTACTTTGTGTCCCCATTACTGTCATTAGATTTTCACACACTGCTGACTCTCTTTGGTTCTTGTCTCCTAGCATCATAGTTTTTGGCATCTAAATTACTTCCATCCCCCTTCCATACTTACTGCCCTATTGTATGGCTTTTCAGTTCTCAAAACCCATCAAGAAGAATCTGTATTAGGACAGGCTACACTTCATGGCAAAAACATCCCCCAAATCTCAGGAGCTTAAAATAACTACAGTCTATTTCTTAATCACACTAGATATCCAACAGAGACCAACAGGGGTGCTCAGCATTTCACAGTCACACAGGAACCCAAGCTGTTACAGCAGCAATCATCTTAAAACCAGCCACTGCACCAGAGGGAAAGAGTTTTGAAGGATCTCATATAGGCAACTAATAACACACAAAATTTCTACTCACAAGTCAATGACCTAAATAAGTCACATGACCTCTACCAACCAGAGTTCGGGAGTACAGTCATACCATATGGTCAATCAGAATAAAAGCCAGGAGGCACCTGGATGGCTCAGTTGGTTGATCCACTGATGCTTGATTTTAGGCTCAGGTCATGATCTCAGGGTCATGGGACTGAGCCCTGTGTTGGGCTCCACGCAGGGCAAAGAGCCTGCTTAAGATTCTCTCCTTCCCTCTCTCTTTGCCCCCCCCATAAGGAATGAAAGATCGTAAGTAACACTAACAACCATTAACCATCACAGACTCCAGCCAATTAATTACTCCCTATTTTAAATTTGCCACCTACGCCTGGACACTATTTTCTAGTTCTCCATAGCTCCACTTTATAGCATTCTCCTCTGACAGAAGAAAGGGTGGGGAGGAGCTGAGACTTGTACTGAGCCAAGTCTGCCCCTTGACTTTATACAATGGATAATTAAACATCTCTACCCTTGGCCGCTATGAACTGTAATAACACTGATGAGGAAAAGGAAGAACACAAGGAAGAAAAGGACAAGGATGGGATTGATACAGTCACTTAATGTAAAACACGCTATGTGCCCAGGCACTCGTCTAGGTTTTTACATGTAAAACTCTGATCTTCTGGGGCACCTGGGTGGCTCAGTGGGTTAAGTGTCTGCCTTCAGCTCAGGTCATGACCCCAGGGTCCTGAATCAAGCCCCACACTGGGCTCCCTGCTCCCTGATGTAATAGGAAACCTGCTTCCTCCTCTCCCATTTCCCTCTGCGTGTATCCCCCTTTTGCTCTCTCTCTCTCTCTCTCTGTCAAATAAATAAACAAATAAAATCTTCAAAAATTAAATAAATGAATAAATAAATAAAACTCTGATCTTCACAACCCTAAAATATGCCCTGTTATTATTATCCACATAGACAGCTGTCTAAAGAAGAAATGGATAATGAACAATGACTTTGAAACACAACGTATAAGAAAATTTTAAAATAATAATTCTGCAAATCTGCCTCGAAATAATCCTCTGCATTTCTAAACTGTAATTATCTGATGAAAGATGTTCCTACTATTACTTCAAAATAATTGAAAAATAATAAATATAGCAAAAATTATATCAAATTAAGCTTTGGGGAAAAACACTCTCCACACATATGGTGTATTACTGGAAAGAAGTTATTGCAAATTGCAGTCAGAAATCTACTACTTCATGAAAATTATCAAAATGAGGCAGTTATTTTTTTGTGCATAAAGAAGGTAATGCTTCCAGACATCAGGTCATGAACACAATTTTGTCTATTGTTGTGCTGCAACACATCATTAAATTTCAGCACTTAGTCCCCAAGCCAAATTTGATATGCTATTTTTATTTTCAAAGAGATAGTGCTTTTTCTTAAGTATAAGAAAATGAAAGCAAGTGAAACATGTGCCAATGTTTAAACATTAATATCCAAAATGTTTCTTATTTCATATTATCAGGATTGGATTTAATGTGAGCTCTAGACCAGGAGCTTCTCAAAGTTAATGTGCATGCCAATCATCTGGGAATACTGTTGAAGCTCAGATTCTGATTCATTAATTCTAGGGTGGCACCTGTAAGTCTACTTTACTAACAAGTCCCCAGGTATGCTGGTCCATAGCTCACACTTAGAGGAGCAAGGCTCTAGATGAACACAATGTTTAATACTAGGCTGACATAATATTTTTAACTTCAAGTCTTTCTGTATAACATGTGACAATTACAAAATTATAAAAAGGATTTTAAAATTCAAATAAGTGATGTAAAATTACATATTAATGTTAAAAGGCCCCATGAGTAAAAAATAAATAAATAAATAAAACAAAATAAAAGATTAGGAAATATTGACCTAGAGCCGTGGTTCTCAAAATATGGTTCAGGAACAGCAAGCAGTGTCAGCACCACCTGGTAACTTATTAGACATGCACATTCTTGGGCTCAACTCCAGAATTTTTTAATGAAATTCTGAGGGCAGGACCCAAAAACTGACAAGCCCTGCAGGCGATTCTGATGTAGGCTAAAGGCAAACTCCAAGAAAATGGAGGACACTACTGCTGGAGTCTGCTGGAGTCCATTCCCTCCTCATTGGTCTTCTAAAGTAGAACCACATGGATGACTTAGAAATCCCCTGGCCAAGCTAGAAATGCAGGAGAAAATATTTTCCAAGCAGGACTCTGAGCAGCGAGAAAGGAAGATACTTGCTACAAAGGATCTCATTTACTACTGGAGTAAGCCCTGCTAAGTGAGGTGAGGTTTTGTTAATCTAGAAAAACAGTTTACATTCCTTATTTGAGCCCAAACTAGCTGCCAATGCTGACCAACCAAGACATTTGTTTTAAAGATAATCTACCAAAAATCATTAAACATATGAGGAGGATTAACAGCAACCACAAAGATTAATAATATACCCTCTCCTCCAAAGCACTGAGCCAAGAGCAGAGTAACTTGACCTTTTTAGAAATGAAAAGTTGGGGGGGGGCTGCAGATGGACAACAACATTGTGTATATTGTTGGTGCACACATACAATGAAAGTACTACACAAGTAAAAATAAATGAACCAGAACTACATGATGAATCACACAAGTAAGGCACATGAAAAAAGCCGAGGAATACAAACATTAGTATATTATTAATAGAAAGTTAAAAATTAGATAAAATAATAACAAATGGTATACTCTGAGAGAAAGAGAGAAAGATCGGTTAGGAATTAATACATATGAAATAAAAGTGTAAAGAATGACATGCGGATGATAAACACCAACTCTGACACCTCTTGAGTGGAAAGGAGGGGATGGGATAGCCAGTCCTGTCCTACAGAGAAAGAGCACCAAAGATGTCATCCCTAACGTAAAGAATGAATGTACCCTCATCATGGTTTAGCTTTCTGAAATACTAGGTAAAAATAAAATAGCCAAGATTCTTTTGTTCGAACCATCATGTTTCCTTGGAAAAACTGTGTTCTAAGTCACACTGTTGGAAACTTAGGTCTGATCCTGACTCACCAGTAATGCGGAGTCACTGACAGACTTAAAGAGGAGTAACACAATCCAATTTTCTTTTTAATAGATTACGCTGACAGTAATCATGAGCACTGGATGGGGGAGGGGCAAGAATGGAGACAGGGTCCTAAGAGGGGGTTACAAAAGTCCAGAAGAGAGATGGTACGAGCCTGTGCACAGATAGAAGCAAAAGACACAGGGCCAAAGAATACTGTTACTATAGAACCTGAACAGAAGTTGGTGATCAATAAATGAAAAGTAATCTCAGAAGACTTGCAGATTTATGGTTTAGAGGAACTGGGTAGAAGATGGTATCATTCATCAAGAGAATGCCTGAAGAAAGAAGAGTCACTTTGAGGGGTAAGATGGTATCAATTTTATATTTGTAGGAAAGGACAGACAGAAAAAAAAAAAAAAAAGAAAAGAAAAGAACACAACAGAATTAGTGACTGTAGATAAGGAAAACCTCTACTTTTATATATAAAATAGTTTTAATTAAACACAGAAAGGTCCATTCCAAAGCCAATGGCTCCCATTTCTGTGCTCTCTGCCAAGAAATTACAATAGATTTTCAAAATGCCCAGCTGCCTGACTGGTGAACAAATGACATCACCCAAACAACAGTCCTAACAATAATACATTGGCACCACTCATTGTGTGTACAAATTAAAAAGGTTTTCAGAGAAGCTACTTACTCCCTGAATATAGAAACTTTTGTATCCCTTTCTCAGAGTGGGTATATTCCCAAAGGCTAGATCTGTAGTGTTTTAGACCTGAAAAAAACATTTGATCAACCACTTCCAAAAACCTGAAAGAGGCCAAGTGTGACATTATATAAGAATAAACAGAAGAACTATTTATTCATTCTAGTTACAATTAAAATTGACTTTGATCAACAGTAGCTTCCTCTAACATACTGCTTGTTTTCCAAATTGCTTTCGCCTGCTTCTTATTTGTTTAATGTTTTTGGTTAAATTGCAGCATCCACAAAAAACCATCCACTAAGCTTTGTGGAATGTCTTATCTTGGAAATTTAGCCTAGTATGACATGAAAAAAAAACTAATAAATAGGTATTGATAGTACAGCATACCTTGAAGTCACTGTTCCCTTATTAATTGCTGTTTTATTTTCAGTACTTAGAATTATGAAAAGGGCTTATTTAGTAAATGTTGAACTAAATAAATTTCAAAAAGATTAACATCCATAATTCAGTTAATAAAGGGACAAAAGACAAGGTGCTTTCATAAAATGCTTAAGTAGAGTCAAAAGCCATTATGGGTTTATTTCCTTTAGAATATAATCCTGCAGTTCTATCTAATTCTCAGTAGCCTAAAAAAAAGTCTCACTTGCTCCTTAGGAATAACACGTAATGCTATCAGTTAAGTTTTGCATATCTCACTCACTTTTGTGAATCCATTTGCCTCCTCTCATCCCTTGTCCTGCAGAGAACAATACCAGTCTAATACAGTTGAGCCTCACATCCTCAAAACCCCCAACCTGTGCTTGACTACACCAAGACTTCTCTTGTTCTAAGCTCTGGAGTTGGAACTGTGGTCCTGGAGATGCAGCTCTCCCTAACTTTCAGTAACCTAGATCACAAGGTAAAAGAAGCGGAAAATTTCTAAAATATTCAGTTCTCTGTTCTGTGCCAGAAAATGCACAATAGATATCAAAATGTGCAGCTGCTTAGCTGGTGAACAAATGACATCACCCGAATGTCATATGATACCAACATTTATAGTTTTAAATGTCCAAAACTTAACTCTTTAACTTCCCCTGAAAACCTGGCACTTCCTCTTATGTTCCTTATCTTGGCAGAGGACATCACTACAGCCAAACATTCAATAGGCAGATAAATTAGAATCATCTCTTGTTGTGTAAGGTTTTTTTTACTTATTTGTGAGAGAGAGAGAGAGAGAGAGAGAATGAATGAGCAGGGTGGGGGGTGGGGGGGAACAGAGAAAGAAAGGGAGAGAAGCAGACTCCCAGCTGAGTAGAGAGCCCAACCCTAGGCTCAATCCCAGGACCCTCACATCATGACCTGAGCTGAAGGCAAAAGTTTAACTGACTGAGTCACCCAGGTGCCCCAGTCAGAACCATTGTTAACTCTTACTTTGACTCTCTTATTTGACACCAATTCACTGCACACCTTGTTACCAGTTTTAGGGTATGATTAGTTTTATTATCTATATTTCTATCTACTTCTAAAATAGTTTTAAATCTTATATATATAAAATTCATTGGGCGGTTAAATAAGCCTCCTATGTCATCCATATCAGTTAATAACACATGTTGAAAAACCACTAGCTACCTGCCTAATAGCCATCCACTAGTTCTTCCATACTAACAAAATACTTGCTGGGTTGGTAAGGGTGGCATTTGTGCCAGTATGAATAACCACATTTCCCAGACTTCCTTACAAGTGTATATGGTCATGTGACCAATTCCTAGTTAATGAGAGAAAAGTCTAAGTTGTTGAGTAGGAAGGTCGACAGTTGGTAGACACTCATTTACTTGCTTCCCCCCCTTCCACCCTGGAACATAAATGCAACTGCAGGAGCTGCAGCAATTCAAAGAAACTTGGTTTCATCTTGGAAATGCTACATCAGTCTTGGACTGCCTACATCCAGAGAAAGTAAACCGCCATCTTGTTAAGCCATTATTATTTTAAGTTTCTGTTCTCCCCATCTAAATGCACCTTGTAATGGACACACTATGTCAATACAAATTATTGTTTTGGTTTCTGAAAAAGAAATATCAGCCTAAATGTGCAGTCTTGAGCACAGTGCCTTTGGACGTATCACTTTTGCCACAGCCCACACTCAGCTATCTCCTGTGAACAGTAATCTGGATATCCACTGGTAAAGCACTATTCCCCTTCAATCTATGTGCTTTAGATGGAGTTGATGCCAATCCTGGCTCCAATGCTGGACAAATGACTTAGATCTAAAATAACTGTGGAATCCCATCTTCCTGGCCATGGAACTGGTTCAGAGACAAACACAGGATCCAACTGAGACCAGCAAGAGTCAAGCCCAGAACTCATTTCCAGATTCTTAAAGTATATAGCTTCTCTTTTGAGCCGGATGTGAATCTGAGATGGTACTACTGGTCCCCATCTCGTGCCTACACAGAACCTAAGGATGGAGCCATATAAAGAAGGCAGAGAGAAAGATAGATAACGCGTTCCCAAACTTTCCAGCAACAGAAACTAAAAAATTTCTTTTTTGCTTCAACCAAGTTACTAACCAATACAAATAATAATGAATTTAGGTTCCATTTTTAATTCTGTTTTTTCAATAAAGAGAATTACCTCAAATGTCCTTGCACAAAATGCCACAACTCAAATGAAATAAAAGGAGGCTTCATTTACGTTTCCTCCATGAGACAACTGGCTCCCAGGCAGCAGCTTTAAAAATGTCTTTCAATTTACATATTCCTCAATCTCAAACGCAGAGTCTGAAATATAGGAGCTAAACTGCAGAGCTGCCGTATCAGAGGAATACTATTTGTTAGGAGGTTTTGAGTTTAAGATAAGAAATTTTCAATGGTATTAACTTCTAGAATCAGATAAATTTGTCACAGCTTTCAAATCCCTATAAATGAAATTAAATCCCAGTAAAATTATGCCATGGTCTGAGAGTCATGCAGTCAAGGTTCAGAAAACCCATACAGAAAAAAGAAAATACACAGGCTGAGTTCATATAATGCTCTGCCTGTCTCCATCAGCCAAACTAAGATGTGTAAAACAGTTAGATCTTAAGGGAGGAAAGAATAATACAATTATTTTGTTTCTAGGTGCAAAATAAATTTATAAGGCCAATCTTTGTAGAAAAATAAAATACTAATAGCCTTTATCTAACAGGCCCACTATTAAGAAAACTAATTAAACTTAACTACGTTTCAGTAAGTTTAGCTTATTTTAAAATACGAATATTTCCCGAAAGTCATTCCAGGCATTTAAAAACACCATCTATCTGGAGCTGTAATCGTTAATGTGAAACTAGTCCTTTTATGGAAATGCAAAGGAAAGAACTATTTTTGTCCTTTATTCTAATGAACAATAATGGAACACAGAACAGAAGCAGTACCTGAAGTTAACCAGAGAGCAGTAATATATATCTACAGATGCTATACTCTCAAATAGTAAATGAATTTATTTTCGAATTGTTCTTTCTTTCTTGGCCTCTCCATTTCCTTTATACATGGAATAAGTAAACACTATCAAATATGTTTAAAAGTGTACTTATCCCTTCATTATTTCATTACATTTCTAATTAAGGCAATAAACATTTTTTAATGCTAATCATTTCATAAGGTGCTCTTGTGAGGGAAAAAAAAAAATTGTGCCCGGCTTTCACTATCTACATTTTCTTTTAGCAAAGTTAATTAGTAAATCCCAAACTACCCAAAAGAAAAGAATTCATCCAAAACGTATATGATATACAACTATATCAATATAAATATACCCAAGAATGAAAGTTGACCCAAAATATCTATAAAATTACATATGTAAACATATATAACATCTATAACATGTGTCTCAGTGTCATAAGTTAAATATTATACTAAATCAACAAAGCTGATTTTCAGTTATGCCTCATTAGATTGGGTTAACTATTTTTAAATCTTGCCTAGTATTCAAAATTATCCATGTATACAAACCTGACTAGAAAAAAAAAAAAAAAAGGTGCATTATTTAGAACAACTTTAATCAACGTATTGCAGAATTTTCATCTACTTCTATCTTGAACTGGCTTTGGTGACTGTTACATTACTAGATTTTATACTACCAGATTATTTTTAAAAGCTTCATTTTTATTTTCCCAATCAATCTATTGAAAAAAAAAAAAACAGGTTCGCTTTCATAAATGATATGAAAAAGAAAAAAAAAAGCAATAACATTATATACTTGATATGCAATTTTAAATACTGTCTCTATCTACATTATTGCTTTCTGCTATTGTCTTTAATAAACATTCATTTGAATATCTTCTTTAAACAGCTATAATATAACCTTCTGGGCAGGGCATATATGCAGCATTCTCCACAGCTCTACACATCTTCAAAATGTGGGTGGGCCTCATTCAATTACCTGAAGGCCTTAAGAAAAAGCACACGGAGGTCCCCCAAGAAAAGAGGAAATTCAGCCTTTGACTATCTTTTTTTTTTTTAAGATTTTATTTATTTATTTGACACACAGAGAGAGATCACAAGTAGGCAGAGAGGCAGGCAGAGCAAGAGGGGGAAGCAGGCTCCCTGCTGAGCAGAGAGCCCTATGTGGGCCTCAATCCCAGGACCCTGAGACTATGACCTAAGCTGAAGGCAGAAGCTTAACCCACTGAGCCACCCAGGCGCCCAAGCCTTTGACTACCTTTGGACTTGAGCTGCAACATCAGCTCTTCCCTGGGTCCCAGCTTGACAACCTACGCTGCACATTTTGGACCTGTCAACCTCCATAATCAAATAACCCAATTCATACTCATTTATTCTCTCTCTGTCTCTCACCCCATTTCCATCTGTTCCTACCTCTCTTTACGTGTGTGTGCATGTGTGTATTACTGGTTCTATTTCTCTAGGGAAGCCTGATATATTCATTTTTCTATGGGGTCAGCTACATTTCATGAGACTAAAAATCTATTTTGAAATACTCTTTAAGGCAAGAAGTTTCTGGAGAAAATTATATACCAGCCTAAATATAACCAAGGCCTAAACAATAGATGGTACATTATTATAAAAAGAATGAATCATACAACTGTCTAAAGAATGATTTATGGGATTTATCTCTAGAATACAAGTGAGGAAATGAGTAGTTAAAAGACTACTCCATAATTACCACCGTATTCTTTGATTCTCAGCTATACTGTTTGGTTTCTTAAAAATTTTAAAACATCTGAAATTGTGATGCACCTTATCATCACGGACAGCCAGGTGGCAGTCCTGAGCGGCTATCATAGGCCTGTGCCTATACATCAAAATTAGCCGAATCCATGCCAGGCGCTGAGAGAAAAACTCAGATGTATAATAATAATGGAACACTCTTTTATGAAATGTTGCAACACCAACTTTCCATGACACAGAGGATGATGATGTCTGGAAGAACACGCACAATGAATGAAGGAGACATTGAAGTATCTGTCTTTGAATTGGAAGAAGTTTAAGGAATGCTTTGATCAATTTATTTTACTTACATTTTCCTTTTTTGTATGCATAAAGTAATGACATTTTTAAAATTTACCTTTCAAAAGGCTCTTCCAACATGATATAATTATACTAAGAAAGAGCTATTCCATAATTGAAATTGCAGAGGCGTTTTTTCCCCAAGTAAATAAAAGAACAATGTGTCTTACAATGAACATAATCTTAACTGTGATGAAAAATAGTCTATTGACTATCGGAATTTCTAGTGTGTAGAACTAATGACAACTTCAAAGACACTGTAGGCTTTTACTCTATGCTAGCAGTTCTCAAAATTAAATGTGTACCAGAATCTCCTGGAGAGCTTAAATACAATTGCTGGGCCCCAACCCTGAGCTTGTAGTTCAAGGCAGCACAACTCATACAAGACCTCACTCAACAGCAGGGCTGAGGATCTTCCTGTACTCTTTGATTTGGGCAGGATTAGCTCAGGGGCAAAGAGTTGAGCCTGCAGAGAAAGGATGTCAGTACCTGTCCCTCACGGGGAAAGAGGAAGCAATGACTGCCTTGTGAATGATCCATTTCCAAACCCAGTTCTGACACCAACAATCTGTCATAACTGCACAAGGCACTCATGTTTCCAATTATTAATCTGAAAAAAAGAGAAAATGGAATTAAGACCTCCTCTAGCTCTAAAATTCTATAATCTTTGACCACAAAAAAATATAATTTAGAGCATTCATGATCTAGAATGTTTTTCTACTCAGGTCTCATTCAAAATATAACTTCCAACATTCCAATTAAAATTGGACCCAGATACAGATACAGATGTAGTGAAAAGAAGGGAAATCCGTACCCCAATGTTCATAGCAGCAAAGGCCACCATCGCCAAACTGTGGAAAGAACCAAGATGCCCTTCGATGGATGAATGGATAAGGAAGATGTGGTCCATATACACTATGGAGTATTATGCCTCCATCAGAAAGGATGAATACCCAACTTTTGTAGCAACATGGACAGGACTGGAAGAGATTATGCTGAGTGAAGTAAGTCAAGCAGAGAGAGTCAATTATCATATGGTTTCGCTTATTTGTGGAGCATAAGGAATAACACGGAGGACCTGGGGAGATGGAGAGGAGAAGAGAGTTGGGGGAAACTGGAGAGGGAGACAAACCATGAGAGACTGTGGACTCTGAAAAACAACCTGAGGGTTTTGGAGTGCCGGGGGGTGGGAGGTTGGGTTAACCTGGTGGTGGGTATTTAGAGGGCTTGTGTGGTGCATAAACAATGAATTCTGGAACACTGAAAAGAAATTTAAAAAATAAATAAAAATAAAAATTGGACCCAGAATGCAGAACTTCCAAAACAGTAGAGTGAGGAGTTCAGCAATTCCTCTCTCCAAAAACAATGATAAAATGGCACAAAATTGTCCCAGCTCTTTTCAGGAGCCTAGAAAAAGCCCAAAGGCTTACAAGAAAGCTTTATTCAACAAGAACTACTGAACTTGGGGTAAGAACAGAGGAAGTGGCATTTGAGCTTGGAGCCATCCCCATACCAAAGCCCCCTCCACTTCCATCTGCACAGCTGTTCTACCTGGGCTGGGCAAAGCATGAAAGGCAGCAGTTTTGCTGCTTCAGGGAACTTACCTGATTTGGAGCAAAGAGTGGGAATGCATCATGCCTACAGGCTCTGTCAAAAAGGAAAGCAAGCTCTATGGCAAAAATCAGAGAAAGCCACTATCATGGTTGCATGTGGTTGTGACCCTGGCCAACATTATTGCACCAGAAAAATAGCACAATCCTGGGTACCTACCCTCTATCACACCTAATCCCCAAGGAAGTTGCCTGCCAGTTTCTCTGCTCTCCTTACTCATCACCTCTACTCCTCACCCACCCACTACAGGGATAAGAATTTTAGTATGAGATTCAAAGGCAAACAGATTATACCTAAATTCATGTTTTCAATGAAGACATCACTCCACTTCTGCTTTGCAGGCAACAGTTATATCTACTTCTTAACTCTCAACTGGGTTCTAGGTAGATGAGACTATAAAGGAGCTGAGCTCCAAGCAGAACAGGTTTTATTACAAACACTAATAAAAGTCAGTAGGATACTGGGCTGGAAAATTACCACTTCTTTTGGCCTCTTCTAACACCTGAGGCTAGGGAACACAGTTATTTTTCTCAGCTTAGGCTGAGAAAGGTTATCCCCCCAACAGAAGTCCCATCTTTTGCTGTCAAAGAAAAATGAGAACACTGACTTCCTAATCTCAATCTATAAGGCTGGGAAATGGAATTTTCCTTCACCCAAAGAGGCGGTAAGTTGCAGTGAGGAATATTCATAATAAACATTAAAGATGTAAAGTTAATAATAAACATTAAAGAAGTTCTCCCTGCTGATGCTTCAATTTTATAATTTATTTTTATATAATTTATTCTTCTTACTAACAAGAATGAGTTAAAGATTAACAGATGTTTATTTCAATATAAAGTCTATGTTGAGAACAATTTATACACAAGAGCAATTTTCCCTTGAATTCACAAATACCTTCTGAGCATCATAGGCACTCCACAAATGTCTTGAATTAAATTAATAATTTTAAACAATTGTTGCAAAAAAATTCTACTCCTTTTTATGGTTTACAATTATTATCTGAAAGCAAACATGTATATTCTTAGAAATTTGTCAAGAACATCCATTTGATGATATTCAATGTTAGTGCTTTCTTGGTTACATTACTTTACTCAGGTATACGGTTAGTAAAATGACCATGAAGTAATAAAGTAATCTGGTAAATAAAATATTTAGGTTTCCAGAGAGGATGCAAATACACTAGAACAAGCTGGTTATGACAGATAATGGTTAAATTTCCCAGTTTACTCTCTAGATAATACTGACTCCAATCAATGTTACATCAATAAATTTGAAATGTCATTTATAAGTAATATCTCATATAACAAAAAATTAAACATATTGCTTTGTGTACATAAGTTATCACTTTAAGAATAATCCATGACTTTAGTACTATTAACATTAGAAAACTGAACATAATAAATTAAAATCCCAATAACTGAAACCAAACTCAAACCAGCATGTTATTAATTCACTCATTTTAAGGTAGCTTATAATTTTTTTCACTCACTAAAGAACATATTCTAGGAAGCAATTAAAAATAGAGCAAAAAAAATCTCCTCCTGACTTCATAATTCCATTTCTAGGAAAATCCATCCTAATGAAATCACCCAAAATGTTGAGGCATATTAGTGAACAGGGATGTACATCAAGACATTATTTACAGCTGTAACTGAAAACAACTTAAATGTATCCAATAAAGAAATTTAGTAAATTATGATAAAGCCAAACAATGAGTTATTGTATGATCATTTAAACAGGCTATGAAGGGGTGCCTGGGTGGCTCAATGGCTTAAAGCCTGTGCCTTTGAGGTCCTAGGATCAAGACCCGCATTGGGATCTCCGCTCAGTGGGGAGCCCGCTTCCCCATCCCTCTCTCACTCTGCCTCCCTCTCTGCCTACTTGTGATCTCTCTCTGTCAAATAAATAAATTAAAATCTTTTAAACTGGCTATGAAGAATTTTTACTCATGTGGGAGGCATAATTATTTGAGAAAGAATACAAATGATTCACAATAAATTGTATAATATCATTTATTTTCTCATTAATGAACGAGTGATAAAACTGTAGAAAGTCCATTTTAATTCACTAAACCTAAATAAATATACCTCAGCTGGGATATTATATTCATCATCTATTTGCTTTACATGTCACATTCCATTTGTTTTGTGAAAGTTCAGAATATTTTAAAGCAAAGATATGGAAATACTTGATTACAAATCCATTTGTCAGGATAAATTTTTCTATACAGTATTAATAAAAATCTCTTAAAATAGATCTATAAAATGGGCTAATTCCAAAAGAGACTGATTCCTAAGTAGTAGACAAGTATTGAGTATGAATTACATTTTGCATTTATTTTGGCACATGGAATATTTACTAAACAACCTTCTAGAGGTTAACACTTCTAGAGTAAATCATTACTTGATTCCAGGAATTCAAGCCAAGATCAGATCATCAAGTAAAAATAGCTAGCAGTGAAGTTACGGTATCATTTATATTTGTTTTGAAGTGCTATTCACATCCCAAATCAGAAAAATTAGGAACATACAGTACATACTAAATTCATTTTAAAAATTTTCCTTTTAAAGGGGTGCCTGGGTGGCTCAGTGGGTTGAAGCCTTCAGCTCAGGTCATGATCTCAGGGTCTTGGGATCAAGCCCCACATCGGGCTCTCTGCTCAGCAGCGAGCCTGCTTCCCCCTCTCTCTCTGCCTACTTGTGATCTCTCTCTCTCTGTCAAATAAATAAATAAAATGTTTAAAAAAAAAATCCTTTTAGAGACAAATGGAAAGAAAGTAAAATCCTAGAAATCTTTTTTTTTTTTTTTCCTAATGAGAGTGGGAGTAACTGTTTTTTAAGTGCTGAGTTCAGTTTGGCCATGTCAGGTTTGAGATTATCAACAGCATGCCTACATAGATACTCCAGGCAGCAGTTGGAAGTTAAAGTAATTGTTAATCAAAAATAAATAAATAAATAGTCTGCAGTTCTTCCTTTACCTGCCTTTATTTGTGGGTATTATTCAAAAGACCTTGGTTTGAGTTCCCCAGAAACAGATTCTAAAATTAGGATTCAAGTACAAATAGTTTATTTGGAGATGTGCAAGAAACACTGAAAGGGGAGCAGGGAAGTGAGACAGAGAAGAGAAGGCAGCCAATATAGTGTAAGTTACAAAGCCAGCTACACTCCGGGAAGCTGGAGTTTAATTCCCTACAGCACTCTGAGACCAGTGTAAAATATACCTGCTTCAGAGTTAACCCAAAGAGGAGTCAATCACTGGTTGAGGGCCACGGTCGGGGTACAGTGCATATTCATTTCATGGCATTTACAGCCCTCCTGGGGGAGTGAGAATGAGAGCTGGGGGAAGGAGGCCTGTACAGGGAAGGGGTTCCTAGCCTCAGGGCCCCCAGAAAAGTCCTGTTAAGCCCTAGGGAAATAAATGAGGACATTGGCAGGCAACTGTAAGTAGGAAGAGCATAACGAGGTGGTAAGGTGCCAGGGATATGGGCAAGGCACTGAGGGCGTAAACTCAAACAATTATCCCTAAATTACATTATTCATCCCCAAGACTTCAATCATCTTTTACCTGATGGATCCGTTCCACACATGGCCTTTAAATTCAACCAACAGACCATCCACTATGACCTATCATGTAAAAACAAGTTAAAATATTAGCACTGGTTCTTAGCAAGGTCTGGTATCCAGTTTCCATATGGGGGATTTAAGAATAACAATCTGGTTTAGGGGAGTGGTGAAGAAGATTTGATATTGCATAGCAAATATACTATAATTTATATCGTTTGTTGTATTTGCATAGCAGGTTTCTGTATTTACTTGTATTGGGTTTGTGTGTGTGTGCAACTTTGATGGAGTTGATGGAGAATGGTCATATGTGGCTCACATCCACAGGATACCCCTCAGTGGCCCACTGCTAGAACCTTAATTGTCTGTCAGCTCTACTGCATTGCCTGGAGTTGGCTGGACTCTCAGCTCAGTATCCCATCCCTGAATGCATCTTCTAGGCCCTACCATCTTACAGCCCACTCATTCTTATCTTCTAGCTCTTGGCAACACAATCCCTGGCTCTCCCTTGTTAAGGTTTTGAGGCCTCTGCCATGTCCAATAATGAACTCACCATTCTAGTCCCTCTGCCCTGTAAAAACCCATCAATAGTCCTAGACATCCTAAAAATAGTAAGTGAAGGACAAAAGAAGAGATGAAAAGAAGAAATTTAGACCAGCTGAACCTCTAGTTCCTAACTCTCCTTAGAATTCCAGATCCTATTGCCAAGGCTTTTCCCTCACATTTCACAATTAGTGTTATTTTCTATATTAAAATGTCAACAATCCCAATAAGGGCATATGTCTACCAAAAGACCTAGACAAGACTGTTAATATCAGCTTTAGTAATAATAGTCCAAACCTGAAACAACCCAAATATTAACAAAATGTAATATGAATACATAAACTACGGTATATTCATATGATGGAACTATACAACAATACAAAAGAATGAACTACAGCTATTTACAACATGAACTCCTGACAGTATACTAATAAGTGAAGAAAGCTGGGTACAGAAGAGTGTGTCCATATATTCTGTATTATTTCATTTATATGTGGTTCAAAAATGGAAAAAACTAAAACTGGACCACTTTCTAACACTATATACATAAATAAATTCAAAATGGATTAAAGATCTAAATGTGAGACCTGAAAACATAAAAACCCTAGGAGAGAGCATAGGCAGTGATTTCTCTAACATTAGCCGTAGCAATATTTTTCTAAATATGCCTCAGAAGGCATGGGAAATATAAGCAAAAATAAACTACTGGGAATACATCAAAAATAAAAAGCTTCTGCACAGCAAAGGAAATAATCAATAAAATTAAAAGGCAGCCTACTTAATGGGAGAAGATACTGCAAATGACATATCCAACAAAAAGTATCCAAAACATATAAAGAATTTAAACAAATCAACACACCAAAAAACAAATAATCCAATTTAAAAATGGGCAGGAGACATGAAGAGACATTTCTTCAAAGAAAACACCCAAAAAAGACGCACAAAAAGTTGTTCAAATCACTTATCATCAGGGAAAAGCAAATCAAAACTACAACGAGATATCACCTCGCACTCGTCGGAATGGCTAAAATAAAAAACACAAGAAACAAGTGTCAGTGAGATGTGGAGAAAAAGGAACCTTTCTGCCCTGTTGGTGGGAATGCAAACCACTATACCAATGTGGAAAACAGTTCCTCAGAAAGTTAAAAGTAGGACTACCCTCTACTGTGCTACTCCACATTTACCCAAAAAACACAAAACCACTAATTCAAAGGGATACATACACCTCTGTTTACTGCAGCAATGTTTACAATAGCCAAGTTATGGAAATAGCCCAAGTATCTATCAACAGATGGATGGATAAAGAAGATGGGGTATATATAGGCAATGGAATATTATTCAGCCATAAAAATAGAATGAAAGCTTGCCATTTGCAGTGACATGCATGAGCTAGAGAGTATTATGCTAAGTAAAATAACTCAGTCAGAGAAAGAAAAATACCAGATGAGTTCACTTATATATGAAATTTAAGAAATAGAATAAATGAGCAAAGGAAAAAAGAGAGAAAGAGACAAGCCAAGAAACAGAGCCATAGCTACAAAAAACAAACTGATGGTTACCAGAGGGGAAGTGGGTGGGGGGATGGGTGAAATAGGTGATGGGGATTAAGAGTACACCTACTGCGATGAGCACTGAGTAATCTATAGAATTGTTGAATCACTATATTGTATGCCTGAAACTAATATAACACTGTTTGTTAACTATACTAGAAGTACACGACAGGAAAAACTAAATTTAATGTGATATAAGTCAAAATAAAGGTCACTGCTAGGCAGGATCAGGGATCACTAAGTGAGAATAGTCATGAAGGAACATTTTGGGGTTCTGGAAATGTTCTATATCTTGACCTAGGTGATGTTTACAAAAATGTATACATACTTAAAAATCCATCGAGCTGTACCCTTAAGATGTATGCAGTTTATTCTATATGTTACATAGTGTGTGTGTGTGTGTGTGTGTGTGTGTGTGTGTGAGCTTCATTTTAAAAAAAGGTAGTAATATATAACCATCAGAAATAGCAGGAGACTCCAGGGTCACAGAATTCAAGGGAGAACAAGACTTCCACAAAGATACAAGTAAAGGAAGGAAAGATCCAAAAAGAAAAAGACTAAGAAGTAGTCATTTCATTAGGAAAGTGGAATTGTGATTATTTTGCAGACAGCCACAGAAAAAGATTACTACTAGTTTACTAGATAGGAGGAAGAGATGACCTTCAAAAAGTAACGAGGGGAGGCGGGGGAAGATGGCACGAAGTTTAATGGAAAGAAGATCTAAAGGAAAGATTTGGGTTTTCTTTATTTTGTTGTTGTTGTTGTTTTGGTGAAGAGGAATATGATAGTAAAAAATGTTTCAGAGCCAGTAGGTTAAAGATAATTAAAAACATAAGAGAAACAAAATGCCTAATGGGTTACGCACAAGGGTCCAACTACAGTGTACACACCAAATCCAGCCCACTACTTATTTTATAAATAAAGATTTAGTGGAACATAGACAATCCCAGTCTAAGACTGTTTTTGCCCTCAAAAGGCAGGATTGAATAGCTATAATAGAAAACATCTGACCACACACAGAAAAGTTTACGGACCCCTCAATGAGTGTCCTCTAGGAGTCAAGAAAAGATAGAATTAACAGAAGTCGAAAGGTTACCCCTCAGAAAAGAGTATAAAATGTGTGATTATGTCAATATGCAGTGGATGAGCAAAGGAGGGATATAAAAAAAAATTAGTCCTAGGGCACCCAGGTGGCCCAGTCAGTTAAGCATCTGACTCTTGGTTTTGGCTCGGGTCATGATCTCAGGGTCATCAGATGAAGCCCTATACTGGGTTCCAAGATCAGTGCGGAGTCTGCTTAAGACTCTCTCTCCCTCTACCTCTCCACCCCTAACCCTCTCTAAAATAAATAAATTATTATTTTTTTTAAATTAGTCCTATTCTATGCTAGGAAATGAGCAGTGCACTGAGTACCAATAAAAAATAAGAAATGATGTCAGGCTCCCAGAAACCAAGTCAACTGTAATATTAACAACTACTACTTATACATCTACAACTATAACCATGACTAATGTTAATATCATACTGCTTACTGAACACTTACACCTGGATACTCTCAGTGCCACCACAAACCCAAAATATCCAAACCAAACTCATGATCTTGGCACCTTCCTCTTTTCAACTCCTAGTAATTCCATCTCTATCCTATTTTCTTTATCCTCTGAGTATCTCTGGAATCCATCTACTTGTCACCATTCCCTTAACCTCCACATCTACTCCTAGCTGCCATCAGTCTCTCACTTGTACCACACTCGGTTCCTAATAGAGGTACTGATACCCACGCTTAGTCCCCTGCAATCCGCTTTCCACATATAGATTCAAAAAATGTGTGTGTGTGTGTTTGTGTGTGTGTGTGAGCGCACAATCGAATATTACTCAGCCATAAAAAAAAGAATGAAATGTTGCTATTTGCAACAGTATGGATGGAGCTAGAAAGTATTGAGCAAAGTGAAATAAGTCAGACAGAGAAAGACAAACACCAAATGATTTCACTTATATGTGGTATCTAAAAAACAAAACAAATGAACAGAGTAGAAACAGACCCATAAATACAGTGAACAAATAGTGGTTGCCACAGGGGAGGGGACGGAGGTGAGCAAAAAAGGAGTGAAAGGAAGTGGGAGATACAGGCTTCCAGTTATGGACTGAGTAGGTCATGGGGATGAAAGATATAGCATAAGGAATATAATCAATAGTAATGTAATAGCATTGTATAGTGACATACACTTGTGAGAAGAGCATAATATATAAAGTTGTCAAATCACTGTATTGTATACCTGAAACTAATCTAAGACTATGTCAACTACACCTCAATTTAAAAAAATGCAAATCTAATCACAAATCAGTTGTGTTACTTTCCCATCTCCTTCCCCCAACTACCCTAGCTGGCTTAAACTCCTTTGATAGCTTTTCAATTCTCATCTGATAAAATTCAAAAGCCCACTCATGACCAAGAAAGACCTTTCAAAAAAAAGCCCTTGGTACTAGTCAATTTAACTAAGCTAACAATATTTCCTAGAAATTAGTTCCAGGTTATTTAGCCAAAAAGAAATCTGCATGCAATTTTGAAGGCACAAGTAAAGCAACAGACACTGTGCTCTGAAGGTCAGTATAAGGCACCATGCTCTGTTTGCTTGTACATTTTGACAATGATTTGTTTGCTCCCCTGTTGAGATAGGAAGCCACTGAGCTTGCAGTTACTCCAGCTCCTTGCCAGATCTTCAGGTTTCTGAATCCTAACACATCCAGCTTCCCTGGACCAGGCATATGTGAAGCTCTTGGCAAAGAACATCAGCTATTTCTGGAAGTCACCCCCACCGTCAAGACTGGAGAGGGTAAGAGTCAGGCATAGGCTCTAGTTTCATTCCTACAGGCTCCAATTAATCCTAGTGGGATCTAGTTCATCTCAGCTGTCCCTTCTAACTGCTAACCCTGCTGACCACCACCAGATAGAAGATACAAGCCCTCTATAAACTTCTCATTCCTATCATAAATGTCTTTTCCATATCACTCTTAGTGATTCTGCTTCCCTGATGGAACCCCTAACAGATATTGTCTACCAGTCTGCTTATCTTTCCAGCCCGATTCTCAGCTACTTTTTCTGTCACTCTCTGTGTCATAACCACCCACTGCATAGACCCACTACGTAGACTTTATAATGCTATTCTTTCTGACAGAATCCAACCCCGATCTGTCCCTGGCCTTTGCCTAGTTAGAGCCCACCTTTCCTGACATTACTCTCACAGCCTCACGTACCTTTCCTTCATAGCACTTACTGTAGCAATTATATATTTATTTTTAATTAATTCTATCTCATTGGCCTAAAAACTTGCAAAGAACAGGGACTTGGATTGATTTTGCTCACAGGTGTATTCCGAGAACCCAGAAGAGCACCTGGGACATGACTAACACTCAGTAAATATTTGTTGAGTAAGTGAATGAATGAATGAATACTTGCTCTGTGCCAAGCACTATGTTAAATGCTTTATGTAGATTATCTCATATAATACTTAAAAAACACTTTGAGACTAGTACTATTGTCGTTCTCATTTTGCATATGAATAGATGAAATTACACTGCTGTAAGTGGTAAGACTCATATCCTTCCATTTATGTGCAAAGAACAGTTTTACTCAGGCATTCATTCTCTTACTCTCTTTGCCCTTCACAGTACTATAAGACCAATTTAATAGGACTATTTATTTTTCTCATGTAACAAATGAAGAAGTTCATATTTAAGAAGTTAACCTGCTCAATGCCATACAAGGTATCAGCTATAGCTAGAACACAGATCCAACGCCAAGTTCACTGCTTTTTTAAAAACTTGATCCCTCTACTTCCTCACACCAGGCCCCAATTTTATCCCTATAATGCAATCCACACTCAGATTCACCAAATATCTCCTACCACGACTGCTCTCCAGGGTAAATTCTCTACAAGCACTATTTTCATTTTAGAAATCAATAAAGGTGATGGGAAGACATAGCACAGCACCTTAAACAATACGTAGTTGTATGGTAATGACCAACAATGCCCTGGCTTATACTTTACCAGGATCATTTTAACATATCTCAAACTCATAGTAAAAGGGAATGGGGGAAAAGTGTATAAAATACTATATTTATGGGGCGCCCGGGTGGCTCGGTGGGTTAAAGCCTCTGCCTTCAGCTCAGGTCATGATCCTGGGATTGAGCCCCCGCACTGGGCTCTCTGCTCAGCAGGGAGCCTGCTTCCTCCTCTCTCTCTCTGCCTGCCTCTCTGCCTACTTGTGATCTCTGCCTGTCAAATAAATAAATAAAATCTTTAAAAAAAATACTATATTTATATGAAAAAGTTTTTCAAAGGATACAGTTAATTTTTTATAAGGAGAAGGAAGAAGAAAGAAAACGAGTAAGGAAGGAAAGTGAAAGGAAGAAGATGGGAGGGAAGGATTGAAAGTTTATCCTTCCCAGCAAAATCCAGCCAGCTTTTTCAGTCACATGGGAAAGAAAGTAAGATTTCACTAACCTCCTTGCAATATGCTTAGTCATTAATCCTAAGTAAATCACATGGCCTCTAACAATGCTGTCCTAAAAACCTATCTGTGTGACACATTCTATATTTCAATTTTCAATCACAAGAGATCCTTACAGTTCCACAATGTCAAAGGAGATTTTGAGAATGATGACAGCAGAAAAAGACGACAAGGCAGATAATCACATTGACAACACATGTCAGTCTTTGTAAAACTCAACTCAATGGTTTAGCTACTTCTCACAAATTCTAGAATCCAATCCAAGTCAATTATTCCTAGCTTGGATTTTACCATATTCTAATGCCTTAGAAACAATCCTTCATTCAAGACCTACATTCAGAAAATGTTCTTTCACTCTCTATTAATATTTTACCCCCCATACTGTTCTATTGCTTTTGAGTAAATTTAATCTTGTGTCTACAAAGGCTAACAATGTAAAGGATTAAGCACTTCTTTGGGCTTAAAATTCTTCAATTTTCTTAATACTCTTTTTTTTTTTAAGATTTTATTTATTTGACAGATAGAAATTACAAGTAGGCAGCAAGGCAGGAGGGGGAGGGGGGACCAGGCTCTCTGCTGAGCAGAGCCCAATGCAGGCTCGATCCCAGGACCCCAAGACCATGACCCAAGCCTAAGGCAGAGGCTTAACCCACTGAGCCACCCAGGCACTCCCAATTTTCTTAATATTCTTAATAGCAAAGCTTTTTAAACTAAATTATTTGTAAAGTCTCAAAAAATTAATTTCCCCTCCCAGAATCAGACACTTCAACATTAAATACCTAATTTTAACTTTGAGTATATAATGCCTATTGGTTTACCAAGCGTTTCATTTTCAAGTGCACTGACAAGCAGGAATAGCAACTTTTATTCTTAGTCACAAAACTTAAGTTCTTTAATTTCCTTTGCAAATATTTGGATCTACCATAGTACACTTTTGTGTTAGCATTTTTGTAAGTCACTGGCACTGGACCATAAATAACATGTACTAAATGCTTAATAAGCACCAGGCACTACTCTAAGAACTTTACATCTATTAACTCATTTAAGTTTAAGGCTATAGGCATCCCACAAATTTAATTTATTATATAAATAATAAATTAAATATTATTAAACATTAAAATTTATTATTAATTTAATAATAGGGCAAAAGAAAATGCATAAAGGAAAAAATTAGGTCAATAAGAAGAGCATATATTTCATCTAAGCAAAGT
Organism: Mustela nigripes; assembly: GCF_022355385.1. NCBI lineage: Eukaryota > Metazoa > Chordata > Mammalia > Carnivora > Mustelidae > Mustela > Mustela nigripes. The sequence continues at coordinate 70,331,395 of NC_081570.1, forward strand.
TGATTTAGCAATTTACAAATCTATTTACTGGGGCCCCTGGGTGGCTCAATGGGTTAAAGCCTTTGCCTTCAGCTCAGGTCATGATCCCAGGGTTCTAGGATCGAGCCCTGCATCAAGCTCTCTGCTCAGCAGGGAGCCTGCTTCCCCCTCTCTCTCTGTCTGCCTCTCAGTCTACTTGTGATGTCTCTCTGTCAAATAAATAAATAAAATCTTTTAAATAAATAAATAAATCTATTTACTGGACAGAAGACATGGTTTGTTGTTATTTGAAGATGTGCAAAACATAAAAAACACATACACCCATGAAAAAAGAATGCTTCCTTTTTGGGGGAGGTGGTTTACAAGTACAGTTTTTAAAAAAATGCTTTCTTAGTCACCATTATAAAGGCTTATTGAAAAACAAGAAGCAAACAAGAATGAGTAAATTTTAGGGGAGCCTGGGTGGTTCAGTGGGTTAAAGTCTCTGCCTACCTCTCTGCCTACTTCTGATCTGTCAAATAAATAAAGAAAATCTTTAAAAAAAAAAAAAAAGAATGAGGAAATTTATATAAATGCAAAGAAGATGAGTAAATTATATATTTGAAATAAATCAGTAATTTAGATGTTCTTTTTAAACCAGTTACTATAGAAAATTACATTGTAAAATAAATATAATAAGTATACTTTCTAAGACCAAAATCAAAACAATAACAAGAAACATACCAGCAGATTCCTAAATATACCTACTTCATAAAATGGAAAATAGAGACCTTGTTAACAAACATGAAAAATGTTCTTGTCATCATGACATTAAGCCTAACGGATTTTGGTGTCAAGTGAATGATAACATGGAAGAAGCATTTATAGGTTAACACTCACTCCTTTGGGAAATCTAGAAAATATATATCAGATATCATCTACTACATAGTATCAATATACTTCTGCTAAAATTAGGATTGTTACATATTGGAGGTATTTATCTGTAACAAATTAATCTATTATACCTGCCCTGCAAGTCATTATGTAAAGTTTATACTGTAATTTAAAATGACTTTAAAGTATTCAGTCTATATGATTGAGGCAGTTCAATGAAAGCTAACTCCATAACTCATTGAAATAATTACCTGGGTAACTGAGCTCCTGATGATAAAAGTAGCCATTTCCTCCCTAATAAGCAAGTGCTCTCCCTTTTTATGTTAGCTATATGGTATTTTATTATTTGACAGAATAGTAACAAAAACAAAGCACAGTGTTTTCTATATGATATGAAAAGTGTTGATCACATTGCCTAAAACACAGTAAGCGCCACAAAAAAGTTAGTGATTTAAAATCATAATTGTTGGGGTTCCTGGATGGCTCAGTTGTTAAACATCAGGGTCCTGGGATCAAGTCCTGCATCAGGCTCCATGCTCAGTGGGAAGCCTGCTTCTCCCTCTCCCACTTCCCCTGCTTGTGTTTTCTCTCTTGCTGTCTCTCTCTCTCTGTCAAATAAATGAATAAAATCTTTATAAAGAAATCATAAATGTTGATATTATTAACCAAGGAAACCAGACATGATCCAAACATCTTGCACTACAAGATCCACACATTGCACTACAGCCTTTATGATTAGGCATTTCAACATAGACTGCACCAGAGGAGCTTTAAAAAATATCAATGCCTATAAAATACTTAGGAATAAACTTAAGTAAGGATGTGAAAGACTGCAAACTACAAAACATTGTGAAAGAAGTTAAAATAGACAAATAAATGGAAAGACATCCCATATTTATAGAATGGAACAATTAATTTAAATTTAAAATTAAAATTTAAAAATTTATTAAAATTAAAATTAATTTTAAAAAAGTGAAAAACAACCTACAGAATGAGAGAAAATATTTGCAAACCACATATCTAAAATGGGCTAATATCCAAATATATAAGAAACTCCTTCAACTCAATAGCAAAAATAAATAAAAAGGGCACTTGTTGTCATGAGCACTGGGTGGTGTGATGAATCACTGAATTCTACTTCAGAAACCAATACAGTGTAGGTACACTAAAATTTAAATATAAATAAATAAATAAGCAAGCAAGCAAAGGACTTGAATAGACATTTCTCCAAGGAAGACAAGCAAATGGCTAACAGGTGTATGAAAAGATGTTCTACATCACTAATTATTAGAGACATGAAAATGAAAGCCACAAAGAGATTATCACCTCATACCTACTGAAATGGCTATTATAAAAAACAGAAACAAAAGACAGCTGCTGTTGGTGAGGATGAAGAAAAGTTGGAATTCTTGCATGATGTCATTGGTATATACAATGGTACAACTACTGTGAAAAACAGTATGGAGAATCCTCAGAAAGTTAAAAAGAGAACTACCCTATGACCCAGCAGTCCCACTTCTGAATATATATCTAAAATAAGTTAAATCCAAGTTATATAATAAATCAGGGTTACAACAAAGAGGTACTTGCACTCCCATGTTCACTGCAGCATGATTCACAAAAGCCAAGATGTGGAAACAACCTAAAGGTCCATCAGTGGATGAGTGAGTGGATAAAAGAATGTGGTGTATACATATAGATGGAATATTATTCAGCTTTAAAAAGGAAAGAAATCTTGCTCATATATGACAATACAAATGAACTCTGAGGACATTATGTTAGGTGAAATAAACCAGTCACCTAAGGACAAACATTGCATCATACCATCTTTATGAGGTATTTAAAAAAGCCAAACAAACGGAAACACAGGTGAAATGGTAGCTGCTAAGACATGAAGGAAAGGGCATATGGAGAGTTGCTATTCAGGAAACATTAAGTCTCAAAAGGAAAAAAAAAAAAATACTGATGGATGGGTCCCAGCCCCAAACATTCCAATTTAATTGGTTTGGAATGCAGCCTGGGCACAAAAACTTGTTAATGCTTGCATGTGATTTAAATATACAGCCAAGTTTGAGAACTGCTGTTTAAATAGATATGTTATTTTATTTAGTCCTTGTTGTGCCCGAGTTTTCGCGTCCGAGAGACCACCAAAGAGCCAACACTGATGCAATCACAGGAGGGTTTATTCGATAAGCTTAAGCTTGGGTCCAAGTATACCCGACACAGTGAGTAGGGACTTGGACCCCGAGCTTAGTTAAGGCATGGGTATTTATGGGTTCCTGTTACCAAAGCAGGGTGGGGCTTCCTGGAACTAAAGTAGGGTGGGGGTCCTTAGAACTAAAGTAGGATGGGGCTTCCTGGAACTAAAGTAAAGTAGTGGAAAGTTCCGCCCTTGGGCACACGAGTCTGAGATGGCTGCCGGAGCTAAGATGGCTGTACCTATGCTAAGGCTAAACCTGAGGTGGGATTCCCTTGATTTTTCTTGGTCTCCATGGTCCTCAGAGACTGTATTATTACTTCTATTTTACAAAACAGGAAACTGAGACTCAGAGAGATACAGTAACTTTCCAAAGACCTAGATCTGTTCAACTCTCAAAACCTTCCCACTATAATATGTTGCCTTCTGAGTTGTAAATATCCTAAGGCCATCAGTCTGTTTCTTACAATCTTCAAATTCTGCTGAGAAAAAAAATCAACTAGTTGTTTTGCAAATCTGCACAGTGGTATTAAAGGGGTCTCCTTATGAATTCTGAACTCTGGTACAGGATTTTGTTTTTGTTTTGCTTTCAAAAACAAACCTTGACCCACAGAAGGTCATGAAATCAATTCAGTGAGATTCAATAGCATTTTTTAATTAAATAATAGAATAGATAAAAATGAAACATTGCCAAACTATATTGCATGTAATAGAAAAAGTATAACAAGAGCCTGATACATAGCACAGCTTAGTTTTGTTTGTTTGTTTTTTTTTTAACAATTAGGGACAGCAAGTCTCTATTATTTTATTCATGAAATTCTGATGATACAAAATATAAATTAAGAATGAATCACATCTTCTATCTTCCTGAATAATCACAAATTAGCACTAGAGTTACTTTAACATCTGGCTTATCCACACCTAGTCTAGATGATAGTTTTCTGTGCCAAAGCCTATATCAAACAAGAAAGAAGACAAACTTTGAAATTAGGGCTATTGGTTTGGTTTACATTGCTTTTACCAGCCTACTTTTTTTTTTTACCAGCCTACTCTCTTATCTTATTCTAATATTAAATCACCTTCTCCAATTCCTATTGCTACACTCGCTATTAAATTAAATAAATTTACTGAGTACTTACCAAATAAAATGTGCTAAATAAGTTGTGATTTGTTTCCATTTTATGAATGATAATTGAAAAAAAATTTGCTAAAATGCAAATCCAAAAGAACCAAAAAAATCTATTCTCTTGATCTTAAATTCTTAATCCCATCAAAGTTTTCATCATCTATATTCATTTAAATAAAGGCATTTTAAGTCTTTGAAATGTTGGGACTATTTAATCATTCAAGAAGGTACTTTAAAAATAAATATTATATATACACATATATAAGTATAAATATACAAATATAAAAACATATGAGTTTACTATCTTATATTCCTGGCCAGCCAAAAGTCAAATATTATCATAATAATCTGAATAATTAAGACTTAACAGATATCATCCACTATATCTAGTAAGTTCCAAGTAGCTACAGAAAAAAACCATATAAATTTATATAAACTAGAACTAAAATTTATTTAACATTAGAAGAAAGTTAAAGTTATAATAGAACAGAAATGAAAACTAAAATTGGAAGAAAGCCAGAGAGCATGCTCCATAAAATCTATTTCAGTAATCTATGTGAAAAATTCAGTCTTTCTGCAGTCTGAAAACTGCCAGTCTTTCTGAAAAGTTAACCTTTAAATTTTATAGTTACAAATTTATGCAATCTTAAAATGTGAAAAAGAAAACCACATACCATTTCTTTGTTTCAAATTTTTGGCCCCAATTCAATGGTTCTATGACCTTCTACATTATGCAGCTTCACATAACATTATGGGCCCATCTATTAGAGTCAACAGCCAGCCATGGTTGGAGCTGACTGGTAGACAGCATCGCTGATTCATCTTAGGAAGAAACAGGCTGCAGCATCCACAGCTCTGGTGATGCCCAAAGAGGGTAAAGAACTGGTAACAAGCCAAGTATTTCCTCTTGGAGCACAGACAGAAGGACTCTATGTAGACATTACTAAAAACTTGCTACATTTGAATCTTAACTCAAATGTGGTACTTTGGGACCAGAAAAAGAGGTAGGGTACAATTAATAATTTCCAAAGCCATACCATGGTCCCAAGACTGGACAACTTAGGCATGTTTTTACAATACAACAATGTTTTCCTCAGTCATCTAATTCCAATAAAAAGAGTTATGTGACTATTTCACCTATACTATGCTAAATACTTAAGTTCACACTTTAAACATAACTCCCTCTAGATAGCCTATAACAAAACAATGAATTGTTTGTTTTCCTTAACAAGGAAAGCTTGTTTTCTGTAACAAACTTTATGTGACTTGTTTCACCTACGTGTGAAACAAGGTGTGACTATTTTCACCTATATGTGACTATTTCACCTATACTACACTAAATATTCAAGTTCTAACTTTAAATGTAACTCGCTCTAGGTAGCCTATAACAAAACAATGAATTTCTTATTTTCTTCATTTCAGTGCATTAGATTTTATATACTATTTATCTCACCTACCAACTACATATCTAAACATCATAGAGTTAAAATATCCCTTTATCTATTACGGAGTCTGAGGCAACTGCTTAAGTGGGCCATCAGGATAAAAAACGATGCAGACACCAGTCAGAAAGGGAGATTGAGTTACAAATGTGCCCAGGAGGCCTATATGAACCAAAGCAGCTCTCCTTTCTCAGCTTTCCATTCCATTTAGCTGACTCCTCAGCTAAGAATCCACGAATTAAAGAATGCAACCCAACCAAGGGACCCTAAACCAGAACCATATCCGAAACTCAAATGAGACAGGTAAGTGAAGGAAGGAAGGAAGCAAGGAAGGAAGGAAGGAGAAAAGAGGAAAAGAAAGAGAAAGGAAAAGAAGAAAAGAAATGAGAAAAAAGAAAAGAAAGGAAAGGTTGCTCACCTTAATCACTCTTTAAAATGGTATACTGGAGATCTTATAGATCGTAGAGAAGAAATGCTCTTTGCCAAAAATCAAACAGCTTTCCTATGAGAAACTACAAATCCAATCATGAAAGCAATATTAATAAGTAGGTGGTATAAATCTAATCTTTAATCTTTCAATATTTTTATAATTGGCTTTTCTAATTCATTTTATAACTCATTTTTTAAGGATCGGTTTAAATCAAAAGTATACCAGAAAGCATTCCAATAAAACAAGAGGTGTTTTCATATTTGTAGAAGGTGAAGTAAATGAGAACTAAAATTTATTTTATTTAACATATAATACTATGTATTATTAATTATTAATATCTAATAATTATATAATTAGTAGAATTATATTATGTATATATTATAAACAAATGAGCCTTTATTAAAACCTGGACATTCTAATCTGGCAGTCATAAAAATGGAAATTTCTCATGTGAAAGACATTTGGCTATGTTATTATCAAATTAGTTGCCTATAATTTCAAAATAGTTAAGGGGGCTAGGATATAAACTTGATCCTAATTCATTCATTAGTTCAACACATATTAAAAGTACCTAACTGACTCTGACTCTGAACCTACTAAATTAGTTTGGACAAGAAAGATCTGGGCTTTTCACTGAAGCAGAGAGAAGGGAGTGTGCTCTAGCCACTGCAGACAACCACAGTGAAATCTGAGTTCGTCCTCATGAGTCACCCCAGAAGGCTTTTAATGATGTGGAAAATGGATAGGAACTGTAGGACTTGCTTAAGGCATTCTCAAGGGATTACTACTGAAAGAAAATTCTACTCTAATAAGGACTCAAAAGATTTTAAAAAATCAAACACTGATTTACGTTGTTTTGATAGTTGACTTTAAAAGACTACTAAGGAAGAAAATGAACCTTCCGGAATGTTTGCAAAATTACTACAAATTAATGTTATTGCTCTGTTCAAAAAAATCTAGGGCCTAATTCAACTTTTACTAAGTGAGAATTTACCAGACCCCAACAATCTGGGGCCTCCCAGATAGCCTCCTTCTATAAAGACTTGACTGATGGTTTTAAAAACACTGAAGAAAAAATAATTTGGTCTGAAGAAAAAAAAATTATGTTTCTCTACAAGAAAGGTGGAAGTGGTAGTTCCATGTCTTTTAATTGTAAAGAAGACAGTGCCGCCTTAAATAAGCATTTGAAGCCACATTCTGCATCATAAGTTTGGGACTTCCATCACCCACTTCTGTGGTGCAAAACTGACTTTGGAGGAAGTTTTAAAACTAGCCTAGGGTAGTTCCTTTAGTGCAGATCTGCAACAGCCTTCTAGTTAGGTAACAGAAATTTGATAAGATCCCGTCATTCAACACAGCAGACTCTCAAATCATGGGATTCTTTACTTGACTGAAAACAAATTAATTTGAGGGAATAAAGCCTCAAATGCATTGCCCCTCAAAATAATATGCATGAAGGAATTCCTAAAAGATATGCAGAACTTTCATTCTTTGAGACACTATAATGTCCATTCCTGAATGAAGCCAGCTTATCAGAGACTATGTGCCGGGCCCACACCACAGCCACCCTAACAGAACTGCTTTAAGAAAAAGAATAGTTATTTATTGAGCACATACAATCTTTACCAAGATAGATGTTATTCTCAGGTTAGAGAAGAAAATAATCAGATCTCAAGAGGTTATTTCCCCCCAAAGACACAAAGCCACATCATGGGCCTAGATGAAGGACATTATGAAAAATGGCCCAATGAATCCTGCTAACTTTAGGTGTAAGAGTATTGAGGAAACTGTATTACACTATACTGAATCCACTTTTAAGGAAACTATAGGAAAAAATTCATTCTGGATTCATAACAGGAACAGCTTTGTTCCTCTTGGGCAACTGGTTTGTTTTTCTCATGGATGAGCTTTTCAATCATCACATTTTTCATGTTTTCCTCTTTGCCTGGAAATTAGAAAACTCAAAATTAAGTGTGTGCCCAGCTCTAATACACATACAGGATTTCAAACATGGATTTTATGAGCTAATGTTTCTCCTAGCTCCTTTCATCTTATTTTATTTTTCATTGATATTCTCAGATTCAAAAATCTCATACGTTCATCCTATTATGAACTATGTATCTTCAAATGTTATTTTGCAAAATCTTGCAAAAACTCTCCAAATTATACATTATACAATAAATAAATTATATTCAATAAAGTACTAGGGAAAAGTACAAATGAAAAACCATTTATAATAATCAAAATCAAAGACAATAATTCAAATATCTCCTATACTATCTTTGAGTCAATTCTTGACAAAACACTTTAAATTACTTCTTCCTTGCATAAGCAATCACAGAATTAACATTATAATTCTATATGTGGATTTATTAAAGTTAGAATGCAGATAATTTTGAGGGATTTCATTGCACAAAGATTACATTGTAAGGTTCTATTGGTCTTTTTATCATATTTACCCTTGGGGAAAGGAATACATATTGATGAGTCATCGTGGAGGAAAAAGCATCTTTAGTTATAAGTCTTAGTAGAGAAAAAGGAAAACAAACACATGGAACAACTTGGTTAAATCAATGCCAGTGGGAGAGGCACATACCCATGCCTTTGGCTTTACTTTTCTCCTTGTCTTGGTTGTCTTGGTAGTGAGTCTAATTCGTTGGTACTGGAACTCTTCACACTCTGTAAATTTTGACTTTTAGTTTTGGTAGGTTATATCTACTAATATTTACCCTACTAGAAACTAAAATTGATATATGCTGAAAACCATTTGTGTATCAATAAAAACATTTTTTAAAAGATTTTATTTATTTATTTGACAGAGATCACAAGCAGGCAGAGAGGCAGGCAGAGAGAGAGGAGGAAGCAGGCTCCCTGCTGAGCAGAGAGCCCAATGCAGGGCTCAATTCCAGGACCCTGAAACCATGACATGAGCCGAAGGCAGAGGCTTACTTCACTGAGCCACTCAGGAGCCCCAAGAAACATTTTATTTTTAAATAACTATATGTTTAAAAAAAAAAGAAAGAAAGAAAGAACAGAAAGAAAGAGAGAAATGAGTGGTGCTTTGTACTTTTATTTTTTTTAAGATTTTATTTTTTTTATTTGACAGAGACAGACACAGCAAGAGAGAGAGAACACAAGCACAGGCAGAGAGAGTGGGAGAAGCAGACTTCCAGCTGAGCAGGGAGCCCAATGTGGGGCTCAATCCGAGGATCATGACCTGAGCTAAAGGCAAACACTCAAAGACTGAGCCACCCAGGTGCCCCAAGTGCTTTGTACTTTTTAAAATCTCTTTAACGTCTTGCTTCATAGAGCAGATTCTCATATCCACTTCTGCATATATTCTGAGAAGTTGTTTTTGTTGGAAGTACATGAAAAATTTGGCTGCACAGAGATATGTAGTGGAAAAAGAAGCATTTTAATAGCCTGCTCAGGTAATTATGGATATTTGGATTTAAAACAACACCCAAATTCAATGAATTGTAGTTTCTTAGTAGCACATGAGGCTGGTAGTATTCTAATAAGCAGACCCAAATAAAGAAAGCACAACAGAAAGGAAACTACAACTATTATCCCTCATGAACCTAAATGCAAAAACCTTTAATAAAATTTTAGCAAATCAAATGCAACATTATGTGTGTGTGTGTGTGATGTGTTTATATGACCAAAAAGGATTTAATCCATGTGTGCAAGGTTAATTCAATATTCAAAAATTAATCAGTGTACTCCACCATATCAAGAGGATAAGGAAAAAGTCGTACGTTCACATCAATTAATGCAAAAATAAATCTGATGTAATTCAACTTTCATTCAGGATAAAAAGTATCAGTACACGAGAATCAGAAGGGGAATCTTCCCAACCTAATAAAGAACATCTACAAAAAGCCTACAGTCAACATCATGCTCAACAGTAAAAGACCAAATAATTTTCCTTTAAGATCAGGAACAAGGCGGGGATGTCCACTCTCACCATTCTTATTTGGCAATACTAGATTTTCTAGCACATGCAATAAGGCAAGAAAAACAATTAAAGATGTACTTTAATTTTAACAGACTGAAAAGAAAGAAAGAGTCTTGGTTTGCAGATGATAAAGAAAAAAAAAAAAATTCTCAAATGCTCTACAATCCTAGATCCAAAATGTGCCTTCAGTAAGGTTTCAGGATACAAGATCAATACATGGAAACCAACTGCATTTTTATGTATTGACAACAAACAAATGGAAACAAATTAAAATGAATGTCATTTACAGTTACTTCAAACAAAATGAAATAATTAGGCTATTCTAACAAAGGGACTCCTGGGTGGCTCAGTTGATTAAGCATCTGTCTTTGGCTCAGGTCCTGATCCCAGGGGCCTAGAACAGAGTTAGGCATCTAGGCTTCTTGCTCAGCAGGAATACTGCTTTTCCCTCTGCCTGTTGGTCCCCTACTTGTGCTCACCCATGTTCTCTCTTACTCTCTTTCTCCTGACAAATAAATGGGTAAGATCTTTAAAAAAAAAATTCTAACAAAACATGGGTAATATCTGTATAATGAAAATTATAAATTGCTAATTAAAAAAATCAAGACCTAAATCCTGAAGACATTCCATGTTTACAGATTGGAAGAATGAACATAGTAAATAAGTCAAGTCTCCCTAAATTGTTGTACAGGTTTAACACAATTCCTATTAACATATGCTTAAATTAAAGCAACTAAATTCTCACACTGGACATTTTAAAAAGTGACTCCTCAAAAAAAAATTCTTTAAAAATTCAGTTTAATTTGTTGAATAATTACACTAGTCATCATAATTCCATAATCTCAAAAATAATCATGTATGCTTTAAAGTATAAGGTAGGAAAGAATTAGTAAACAGCAACTTGGAACAATTCTGTGAATACAATTTTAAAATGCTAAAAGTAATCAATGCTACATAGGCAACAAAAGCAAAAAAAGAAAAATGGGACTATAGTAAACAAATATTTTTGTACATCAAAGGACACAATCAATAGTGTTCAAAGGCAAACTATGGAGTAGGAGAAAATCATATATCTGATAAGGAGTTAATATCCAGAATATAGAAAGAACTCCAACAACTTAAAAACAAACAAACAAACAAAAATCCAATAACCAAATTTTTAAAAAATGGAGAAAGAACCTAAGTAGACATTTCTCCAAAGATGATATACAAACAGCTGACAGGCACATGAAAAGATGTTCAATAGCACTAATCATTAGAGCAAAGCAAATCAAAATCGCAATGAGATATCCACCTCATACCCATTAGGATGACTACAATAGAACAATTAATCAATTAATTAATCAATAACCAGTGCTGGTGTGTGTGTGGAAAAATTAGAATCCTTACACACTGTTGGGAATGTAAAATAGTGCAACCGCTATGGAAAACAATATGAAAGTTTTCCAAAAATTTAAAAATAGAACAACCCTGTGATCCAGTAATCTACTTCTGGGTATACATCTAAAAGAATTGAAAGCAGGGCCTCAGGGAGATATTTGCACAATTATGTTCATAGCAGCACTATTTTCAGTGACAAAAAGGTGAAAGCAACCCCAACTGTCCACTGACAGATGAATGTATAAACAAAATGTGGTCTACATATACAATGGAACATTATTAAGCTTTAAAAGAGAGGGCAGGGGCACCTGGGTGGCTCAGTGGGTTAAGCCTCTGCCTTCGGCTCAGGTCATAGTCTCAGAGTCCTGGGATAGAGCCCCGCATCAGCAATCTCTGTTCAGCAGGGAGCCTGCTTCCCGTGTCTCTCTCTCTGCCTGCCTCTCTGCCTACCTGTGATCTCTGTCGAATAAATAAATAAAATCTTTTAAAAAAATAAAATAAAATAAAAAAGAGGGCGATCCTCACATATACTACAAAATGGATGAACCTTAAGGCATTACATTAAGCGAAATAAATCAATCACAAAAAGACAAATACTGTATGATTTCATTTATATGATGTACCTAGAAGTAGTAAAATTCATAAAAAAAAAGAAAAAAAATTCATAAAAACCAGGGACTTGGGGAGGGGAAATGAAGGTTGTTAAATGAGTATAAAATTTTAGATTTTTAAGATGAGAAAGTTCTGAAGATCTGTTTCACAACAAAGTAATTATATTTAGCACTACCAACTGTACTTAAAAATGGCTAACAGTAAATTTTATGTCATGTATTTTTTATAACCATAAAAACTATATAAAAATAATACTAAATAGGGCGCCTGGGTGGCTCGGTGGGTTGGGCCTCTGCCTTCGGCTCAGGTCATGATCCCAGGGTCCTGGGATCGAGTCCCAGATTGGGCTCTCTGCTCAGCAGGGAGCCTGCTTCTTCCTCTCTCTCTTTCAGCCTGCCTCTCTGCCTACTTGTGATCTCTGTCTGTCAAATAAATAAATAAAATCTTTTAAAAAAATACTAAATATTAAGTGGAAGAAAAAGCTGCATTTGTGGAATCCCTAAAAAATGTCAGAAATCACCCAGAAAAATACATAAGTCACAATATTTTCATTTTACTCTGAAAGAAAAAGTTATTACCTTTTTCTTCTGGAAAGCATGATAAACAATTTCATAATACCATAATATGCTCGGTTATATCAAAGGGAGGAAAACTACTGGACCATTAGGTAATTTTATCTAGAGATCTAAATATATATATAAACATGGATATTGCTAAGTCTATTTGCTTAATTTTATTCCCAATAGAAGCTACACTATAGGGATGCCTGTGTGGCTCAGTCAGTTAAGCTGCTGCCTTCGGCTCCAGTCATAATCCCAGGGTCCTAGTATCCAGTCCTTCATCAGGCTCCTTGCTCAGTCAGGAGCCTGTTTCTCCTTCTGTCTGCCACTCGCTCTGTTTCCTCTGCTTGTGCTTGCTCTCTCTCTCTCTCTCTCTGACAAATAAAATCTTTTAAAAAAATAAAAGGAGCTACACTTTAGGAATCTTACTTCATATTTATATTTATTCTGGTTCCTTATAGATTCTAAAAACAAAATTCACAGATATACTCTTAAGTACATTATTGAAATAAATATGCTATACTATAACCAATGAGGTACACATTTAACGTTTAATTCCTTAGTTGAGGATGAAAATAGCTATCACATATTCTATGCCCAAGATAAATTTTTAAAAAAGAGAAAATGCCTCCTATTCTGAAATGACAACCCCCTCACATATGGAGCAGTAAACTTTTCTTTCTTCCTGAAATACTCATTTGGCACTGATTTTCGACAAGTGAAAAAGCTTTTCCACACACTTACAGTCCACCTCATTTTTAAGAAGCACTGATCACCCCTCTTTTTTTTTTTTAAGATTTTATTTATTTATTTGACAGACAGAGATCACAAGTAGGCAGAGAGGCAGGCAAAGAGGGAGAGAGAAAGCAGGCTCCCTGCAGAGCAGAGAGCCCAATTCGGGGCTCGATCCCAGGACCCTGAGATCATGACCTGAGCTGAAGGCAGAGGCTTAACCCACTGAGCCACCCAGGTGCCCCATGATCACCCCTCTTTCAAACTTTCCTTAATATTTAAGATGTCTACTTTCCTTTAATTCTTATAACAAGTTGCAGAAATAACTTGTTTTGATTTTCCAAAAATAATGGGTTGAAATGTGTGTGTTGACCTAGGGGGATTCTGATGTGGACTAAATGTAGATGTCAGAGATTTTAAAAAGTATTCAGTGGGGGCACCTGGGTGGCTTAGTCGGTTAAGCTTCCAACTCTTGATCTCAGCTCAGGTCTGGATCTCAGTGTCATGAGTTCAAACCCTGCATTGGGCTCCACACAGAATATGGAGCCTACTTAAAAAATATAAAGGGGTGAAAAAATGAATGAATGTTCAATGAATTTGACAAATTATTTTTACCTCAAATATCCTAAAAGAAGTAAAACTATTAAAACTATTAATTAAATGAGTAAAAGTCATTCTTTTGTTAATATATAATAGTAAATATGAGCATCTATTATCAAAATTAGTATCTAAAGGGGCAGCTGTAGATCAATTTTTTTTTAAGATTTTATTTATTTATTTGACAGACAGAGATCACAGGTTGGCAGAGAGGCAGGCAGAGAGGAGGAAGCAGGCTCCCTGCAGAGCAGAGAACCCGATGCGGGGCTCGACTCCAGGACCCTGAGATCATGAGCTGAGCCAAAGGCAGAGGCTTTAACCAACTGAGCCACCGAGGCGCCTCATAGATCAATTTTTAATTGTACTATGGGCATACAAATTATACCTCTTTTTCTCACTTGATTTTTTTATTGTTGAAATTAAGAAACAATATTTAGTATTCTAAATTGAGACATACTAAGTAACTAAATGTTATCATCTTGCATGTGATCAAACCTAAAGCTAAATAAAAATGCCCCCATTTGGTTTCATGTAAATTGAGCTGATTATAGAAAGTGTCCAATTTCTATCATTCCTCTCCATAAAGTAGCTCACTAGCATATATTTGTTGGGTAACTGCAGACTGACTGATTCTAAATATAAACTGAGTTGTGTGCTAAAATTATTGTCCTGATTTTTTAAGCAATCGCTATGAGTATCACACATGGTTACAGATTTTATTAAGTACCTTGAAAAAATAGTTTAAATAATAATGACAAAACTACACATGAAAATTTTCCCATTAAACATAATGATTCAAATTAAATCCATAGTTGCTAACTTCTAATACTCCACACATATGGTCATCCATATCATAAAACCCATCAAACTGAGTATTAGGACCACATCAATTAAAGTAGATTTTACACCAAAAAGTTTTAAGTAAGATCACTTCTTTTACAAAAGAAACATGGTACTACCTTAAAAGAGAGGTATACTTAAGCACTCTAAAATTCTAATCTAACAAAAAGCCTCAAAATAATCTTGAAGCTGTTTCCTGGATTACTGCTGATCCATCTTCCAAATCTACAAATGTTCAATTTACTTTAAAAAGTCCATTTCACAAAAATACACTAATGGAGAAGGAGAATTTGTGTAAAAATAAGCTAATGCCATCTTATTGAATTAGATGTGACATAGGCCAGACATTGCAAAGTAGTGGGTAAAAGAGATAGAAATGTTTGAAATAATCCTTTGTCAAACATAATATTCCATTTTACATGGCTAAGCAGAAGAACAAAATAACATAGAAGTTTGGAAACTCAGGAGCCACAACACAATTTTTTAAAAGTCCAACAACATGGATGGTTCAATGTACCCAGTGAACCAAGAATACCATCAATTTCAAAGGGAAGGAGTTCTCAGACCTCTGGGTCAGCCTTGGAGAATACCCAGTGATCACTTAACCACCACCTAACTCCAAACCTTCAAAGGAGTCAAAGGAACATAGGTCAATCAGCCACTTGCAACAAAAAGTGAAGGAAAAAAGAGTAAAACTGTTTTATCACTCACCGCCCCAGAGCCCAAACAATCCCAACACTTTGTCTTTGTCAACGACTATGTATACTATGGTGGGAGTGTGTAAACAAATAATGTTAAATGGGAATTAACAGAAATAAGGGTAGTGGAGAAAAATAGGCAAGCATATTTAAATTTAAGTTGTTTTACTTTAAGTTAACCCTAGGGAAACTGTTGGCTGAGCCCAGTTCAACTTTGACAGATAATACCTAAGAGGAATGGAAATAAATTTGCCACTTTCTAAGAGCTTAAGGAAATTATTTTAAATAACAAGTCTCAACTACGCCGAGGACAAATTCTCCCTCAATATCCAACCTCCACCAGAAATCATCTGTCAGGTCCGAAGAAGGGGGATACTATTTTGGATTTGCAAAGTTGATGCTTCAGTTTTCATTTCCTTTCAGGTCTCCCAAGACTAATAGTGCATTACAAAAACCTGCATATGCTCCATCCTTGTGCCCTCAAGGCACGTTCATATCCCAGTGATTCTACTTCCAATGGTCCCCAGTGACTCTTAATGGCCTCCCTGCCTCAATGGCTTCTGATATTCCAAGTAGGATGGGGGTAGGTCCAGGGGAAGCACAGGTGAGAGACTGTTCAGAGGAATAAGAGACCCAGCTAAAGCAAAGGAGGTAGTGTCACTGATCACAACTGTGGGAGTAAAGGAGGCATAGTCTCTCTCCTCCTTCTAGGGAATTTCCTTTAGTGGAGGATTACTGGAAACAAGGGGAAGGTAGAGGGTTACTGGAAACAAGGGGAAGGAAGCATCTGAATGCTCAGGGGAAATGCTGGGAATGTTCTGTGTCTCCCAAACGCCGCTGTTCTCAGAGGCTGTCTCTAGCAATGTACAAGGCAGAGTGGGCAGAAGTCGTCGAAGTCCACCACACTCTCTTGTACTTTGTAACCAGGGCTTCTGCTGAGAACTGAAAGGAGATTTGAAATTCCCACCCTCACCTACGTGGATTCTCTAAACTTAGAGTGCAAGAGTAAGTTCCCATGCTTTACATTGCCAGGATACTGATACAGGAGGACAGAAGAAGTTGAAGACTTCTTCTTTCAACAAGAAGTTGAAAGACATAAGGGTGGGGGTAGATACTTGAAGGGAGGGTGGAGGGAAGGAAATTGAGGCCCACAAAGGCAATGCTAAAACCAGAAGGTAGTCCATCATATATTCCCTTCACTGACTATAAACTCTTGCCAACTCACCAAACATGCTCTCCCACTTCATTTATATCTTCTCTCCTCAGGCCCCAACTGCCTGCCTTTCTCCCACTGCTCCTGAATTTTTTTTTGTAATTGAAGTACAGTTGACAGACAATATTACATTAGTTTCGGGTATAAAACAAAGTGATTTGACAATGCTATACATTATGCAATGCTCACCACTGCACCAAATAAGTAGAGATATCATCTGTCACCATACAAAGTCATTATAATATTACGGACTATATTCTCTATGTTGTCCTTTTCATCTGCATGGCTTATTTATTTTATAACTGGAAGTCTGTACCTCTTAATCCCTTTCATCTGTTTTGCCCAGTAGCCATGACTAAAATAGTTTTTCTAATCAAAAGAGGAGAGTGCCTGAAAAAGTATAATCTGAGGACCCACAAATAGGAGTGTTAGTTAATTAACAATATGCCAGTATCTTATAATTTGTGATATCCAAAGAACATACAGAATCTAGTGGAGTTTCAAAAGTTGCATAAAATGGTCAAACTACACATCGTAAGAAAAAAATAACTGTAACTGTGTGATGGATATTTATTAGACTTAGTGCGGTGATCGTCTACAATACATGTAAGTATCAAATCATTATGTTACACCTGAAACTGATGTTATATGTCAATTATACCTCAATTTTTAAAAAAAAAAAATTTTTTTTTAAAAAATTGAACTAAGATTTCATATTTTAACCCAGAAATTTCATTTCTGATTCTCTGTAGTAAGAAACCAACTTCTAAAATATAGAAAAAAGTTTATGAACAAAGACGTTCACCACAGTGTTAATTATTATCATCAAAAATGTAGCAACACTGAGAAATGGTTAAGAAATATCGTACATCTACCTAATGGAAAAATACATAGATATTTTAAAAGTTTACTTTCCAGTTGTAAGTAAGTGAAATTTAATGTTATAAAATTTAAAGTAAAAATATTTGTAAAAGTTATATATAAATATCATGATTAAAACCATGCACAGAAAAGAGTGGAAGAAAATATCAAAACCATATCAAAATATTAATAGTGCCTGTCTTTAGTACAAGTATGGTGATTTTTTTTCCTTTTTATATTCTTATTGTTTGTAAATTGTTCATAATTCTAAAATGGAAAGGGAACACTTTTAAAAGGGCAAGTTTCTTTGAAAAAGGAAAAATGTGACTTGTGTAGAAAACTCTTTCTGGGTTCAGTTGACAATTAATCCTCTTCATATTAGCACCCAGGAACAAAAGCATTTTCTGGAAGGGCAGTTGGAACAAGGAATATGGAGAATGTGAGCAAGACCAGCCAAAGAGAAACGGCCTGCTTAGTAACCTACACTGCTAGTTCCCTATCTATGACTACCAGAGAGGAGCAGAGTTCAGTGCCTGATATGCAAGGTTCTTCACGATTTGTCACTGTGCATTCAAACAGTATATGAGCACTTAGCTGAATTTCCTTGTCTGGCTTTGTCTTTCCTGTGCAAATCCTTCCCATCTGGCAGAGTAATTTAATTCACTTCCATCCATGAAGAGTTTCTGATTCTCTTATGAAATCAGCCTCTATGATTTCTCCTTCTTTGGGGGTTCATATAGCACTTATAGCACCACCTTTCCCTGGTATTAGGCCAATTCTAATTATTTTGTTATTTATTCATGTGTAAGTAAATACCTCCCCAGCTAGACTTTAAGTTCCTCGAAGTCAAGAGTTTGAAAGGTCTGCAGACAGTAATCATTCAACAAATACATACATTATATAGAAAGAGAGAGAGAAGAGTGAGAAAAGATGCAGTGCTAAAGTCGGGTTGGTATTATATTCAGACTTGGTGATGTCTTCTAAATAAAATGTGTTGCCTCTGCTTTAAAATGTTCCTACTGGGGTGCCTGGGTGGCTCAGTGGGTTAAGCCTCTGCCTTCAGATCAGGTCATGGTCTCAGGGTCCTGGGATCGAGGCTCACATCCAGCTCTCTGCTCAGCAGGGAGCCTGCTTTCTCTTTTTTCTCTGCCTGCCTCTCTCCCTACTTGTGATCTCTCTCTCTCTGTCAAATAAATAAATAAAATTTAAAAAAAAAATGTTCCTGCTGACCATCACTAGGACATGCACTTTCTTTCTTTCTTTCTTTCTTTCTTTTTTAAAATAGCAGTGGGATCGTAGTTTTGCTTATTTACTCATACCAATTCTGCCATCCTCCTTATAGTTAAACAGATTGGACTGCAAGATGCCTCACTGAGGTTCAGGATATAGTCAACAACCACATAATCAACAAAAAGAAATGACCTCCAAGAAATCAAATTTGATTCATCACATGATACTACTACTCTTACACCCTTGTGTGAACAACATATATAAATTTCTACCTCCGTTTTATGGCCTTATTTAGGCAATGGGCTTTAGTCTCTCGATATCCTCATTAATAATTCTTCAATGTAAATAGGTCAATACTTTAGAAATGACAGACTAAGATGATTACATTCCTATCTGCCATCAAGTACTCTTCCAGTACTTGGAGATAATGAGCATTTGTACTATAGCAACCTGCCTCCGGAGACATCAAGAAGAGTTTCACATCTTAAGGGAGAATATATAAATCATAAATGAAAGCAAATCCAATGGCCAAACAACAGACAAAGAAAAACCCAGCATCCATTATTTTTTCAGAAGGAGTATACAGGTCAATACAATTGTAGACTCTGAAGGGCAGAGCAAAAACAAATCAATGCAGTTTCCCTGTATCAGAACTACGTTTTGCTACAAATCACATATTTTTGTAAGTAAATGTTTGTCCAGATTCCACCACTTACTAGCCATGTGATCTTGAACCTTATATTTCAGTTACTTAGTCTGCAAAATAGAGTTATCACCTACTATGCAAAATCACAGTAGAAACGAATCAAATAACATTATCAGTCTGAGTTTATCAGTCACCCTATCAGGGAATGACACACCCCACAAAAACAGTTCAGTCACACACCTCATGAACTAGATAACTGTTCTTTTGCAAATGTTTCCATTAAGTTTTAAAAAAGAAAAACATTTCCAGGTGTTTTGTTTTATTTTACTTTCCTAATTGATTTTTCCAACATTTGAGCATTCATCACATATCACTGCCAAAAATGCGTTAAACATCTGCTAGACCTAGCTCTCCTTTGCAATGTTGTCTGGATATTTTTTGACATATGTTCTCTAAGAAAATGGTTTTTTCCCCACATAATTCAAAGCCCTTTCTTACTAAAAGAACAATAATTCCATATACAGTAAGTTTACAGGTTGTTGCTAATTGTTTGAGATCACTCTTATGGAAAATTAATTTTGTTTAATATCTAATGAGCCATCTATATGATCGCTTACATTTGGGACATACAGCTCTGTAATACAGAGGAAGATCCATGGGCTTTGGGGTTAGGGAGACTTGTATTCAAATTCCTGTTCTGTGACCTTGAGCATGTAATTTAACTTCCAGGCTCCTCACTTTCCACCTTTGGTTCTGGGTAGTTGTGATGATTTAATAATACATCTAAAAGTAAGTGTCTAGACTCTGAAAGTATGATTTCCTACCTCCCTTACATCTTCTCCTCCTCTGCCAAGACCAAGCAAACCCACTCTGAACAAGACAACTTGGACGCCGCATCTGTTTCACACATCAGCAGGGGAATGCTATGCAATCAAAAAGGGAGCGGACGATGGCTTCAATAAGGTACCCAAGGGAGCAAGAAGTAAAGAAACTGATAGGTATAGACAAGGGCCCCATACTTCACTCGCATGTGGGAAAAAGACACTAATCTGACACACTTTAAAGACTGCACGGCACACTCACAGAGGTTGGTACCACGCTCTGGGAAAAAGACGGAATTACGGAACAAGCCAGCAGGGAGCCTCCTTGTTCACCCGACCCGACCCCACCCGCCCGGGTGGTACCTCAGAAGCCTAGACACTGAGGTGACAGCACAGCGACTGACCTCGCCCCCCCATACACACCCTCCCCCATTCTACCCAAATTTCTCTCGGGGTGCGAATGGTGCTGAATCATTAGTCCTAACAGTAGCAGTTCCCGGTTCCGCCGCTCCCGCGAGAGCCAGTGTCCCTAGGGCTGTGCCCGTCCCTGGTGGGGGCCAAGACCTCGGGGCGGTGGGGGCAGTGAAAGGGGGTCGGGGAGGATCGGGGCAGCAGGTACTCACCCGGGTGAGGAAAGCCCAGCCCCGGTCCTCACCCCCCGCTGCAGGCGGTCCCTCCGCGGCCCCTCCGCTTCCCGGTTTCCCGCGGGCGGTTGCCCCCCGGGCCCGGCAGCCTGCGCTGGTGGTCCGGTGCTCCGCCCGCCCGCCGCCCGAAGCAGCCACGGCTCGGGGCTCCGGCGCTCCACCCCGAGCAGCTGGAGCAGCTGTCGCTGCCGAAGGGGGTGGCGGCTACCGACGGGCCAGACCATTCGCGGGCTGCGACCGGGGGTGCGCGACGTGCGGAGCGGGGCGGACGTGGAGGGCGCCGGGGACCGGCGACGGTTGGGAGGAACCAAGAACGAGGGGAATCCTCCGCCTCCCAGCAGCGCCGGGAGGGCTTGGGGGCAGAAGCGACCAACAGAGGAGCAGCCGTTCTCCCTGACTGTTGACTGAACACAACGACCCCTTCTCTTTTCCGGGCACCCCCCTCCGGGCCCGCCTTGGTTCCGCTCAGGACTCCTTTAGACCGCGGCCAACAGAGGACCTAGCAACGGGCGCGCCTGGGCGGTGTCCCCTCCTGGGGAGATGCGAAAGGGCGCTGGCCCAGCCCTGCCTTCGTGCCACCTCCTGCTCCAGAGTGGGGCCCTATGGCGCAGGTTTCTGGGGCATATCTTACTCTAGACGTCTGGCCACAAAACAGAGAGGGACATCTGGGTCCTTGAAGGGGCTCCTTGGATCTTTTACTTAAGCATCTTTGTGGACCAAAGAATTAAAAGGTATCTAAGCCCAGCCTGAGAGGTAGAAAATAAAATTAAATGAGCCCCCCACCCCCCAATCCAATAGGTGCTTGTTAGATACAGGAAAGTAAGGGGCAGTCTTGAATCACAGAGTTACTGCTCCACAAATGTTGAACCACTACAGTTGGAAAATGTACATTTAGGAAACCCTTTTAACAGTTCTATAAAAGATTCAACAAATTCAAAAATACTTCAGGTTCACTTTCCACCATTTTAAAGATTAGTGTCTTGGGAGTGAGGAGGAAATCATACCCTTATATGAAATGAACTTTTATAGAACTGGAAAGAGAAGTTCCTGCCACGACATCCCTTACACTTTTATGAAAGCACTCACGTGGTCCCTGCCCCTTTCACACCCAGGCTCAAGCAGGTTCATTTCAGACCATGGTGAAGGTGGAGACAAATGGATAGTTTTCCTTACAGAAAGAAAAAAAAAGAAGAAGACTTGACAACTACCTTTAAAATATAATTTAAAGGTGCGGGGGTAAAGACCCTCCAAATACCTGTTAAAAGCCCTTCCACTGTTAAAAACCATTTACTCTGAATTAAGGATTTCTTTTTAATTAAAAACCATTTACTTTGAATTAAGGTTTTGTCCTTTTTTGAGTTAACATAGTTTTTTTAACATAAATTGAGCACTGCTATGGACTACACTGAGTGTTTCCAGTTTTAATCCTTCATTTATTCTAAAAACTCCTGTAAAACTGGTGACATCATTGCTATTTTTAAAATAGACTTGGGTCAGAAAGTTTATTGTGCTGGGTTCACGTCTCATAGTTAATGAGTGGCAGAACAAACATTGCAATCTGGAGTTTTTAACTAGTGTCTTTCTGCTAGAATGCTCCGGGAAACATACACTAACCCTTACCATATCCAAGATTGGCCCTTGAATGTGAGTTTATTTATCCTCCCTTTATGAAAACTAGGTTTCATGGTGGAGAAAAGGACATTTAAATATCTAAGGTGCATGTCACCCTGAGGTTAGAAGTAGGGATCTGAGAAAGTGGGCTGTATTGCACCCAGAATTAACCTGGAAACATCAGGTTAATTTTTTTTTTAATTAAAAAAAAAAAAAAAAAAAACCTCATGGTTAGCATCACATGAGGGTTAGGAGGAATTCACTACCTTTTTATTAATCATTTTTACATCATCATTTATACTATATTGTGCATTATACTACCCTTAAACTATTATTCTACATTAAGCTTTGTGCTATTATTCTTCCCAAAAAGGAGCAAGAGTTTTTAAATGGTCTTAATGTCATGGGTCCTCATATACTTTACCAGGATTTAAAGAAATAGGCCATTAATAACCCTCACATCATGTTAAGGAAACTTTTTGAGAAATAAGGAATAAAATTTAATGGTTACCCCATATTGTGCCATTGTTACTATGTTAACTGTTATTGTAATTGTTCACACATCAGTACCAGCAAAACAGAAATCCCCAGAGTGCCATGTTGCTGAGGAGCTAGAGTTCTAGATCCCTAGTGAGGCTAGACATCTGTGACTCAGGGCTGGGATGCCCTCAGCCTTAGAAATATGTGATTTTTCTCCCCATATGCAGTTTCACTTTCAAAGGAGACCAAAAAAAGGAACAGAATTGCAGTAGACAAGATGCATTTTGAATTAGTATTCTCTCTCTGACTGATAGGGATATGTGAAGGAAGGAAAAGGTCTCAGGTGGTTTACCTAAGACCAAACTTTGATTTAGAAGCTGGTTACCCATGACATTTCCCGCCATCTGTCTGTATAAGTTGAACTTCTTGGAGGGTATGTTTCTGAATGAAGAAGGAAGGGGACATTTTGTGTTGGTGGCCTTGAGAAACTGTCAAAAGGAATGAAGGGATGTGTGATGCCTGCATTCCCTCCTCTCCCACAGAGTCTTCAAATGCTTTTGAGCCCATTGGGGAAAGAAGTTAGGGTCAGAAACTAAGGAATTATTTTCACAAATGACTTCGTGCAATTTCAGGTATAAGAAGTACTGTTTTGGACCCTAGTGACACAGAGCTAGGGGAGAGGGCCATTCTCTCACCCAGTCTGCCATGACCCCCATGCAGCCTTGCCACCAATAAGGAAGGGCTCTGCCAGGGAAGGTATATTCTTATAAAGGGCATTGGCAGCCAATACACAGTCAAGATAACTTGACTAGGAGCCCAGAGCATTAGTAGAATTGTTCCAGAGCACCTGGGAAACCCCTATGAGGGTTTCCTGTCACAAATGAGGGAGTTTAGTGGGGGAAGGTGATTGATAAACTTAGATGATTATTAAACCTTATTTAGGCTACAGTATCAAGGTGAATTTATTTGTATTCACAAAACCAGCATGGCCTGGGGACACTCAAATATTACTTTTTAAATGAAATGAATAAGAGAACTAGAGACAAAGAAAATAGGTAATCCCTTTGATAAAACTGCAGTATGAGCCACACCATGGTGAACTTCAAGAGTATTAAATACCTGGGGTGTCTGGATGGCTCAGTCAGTTAAGCATTCGACTTTGATTTCAGCTCAGGTCATGATCTCAGCATCGTGAGTTCAAGCCCTACGTTCAGTACACATATGTACTGATATCAATAAAATGTACCTCTCACTGTGGATTGCTGTTAAAAAAATAAAGAATATTAATACAATACTATTAATACAATACAATACTATGTATTGGCCACATACTAAGGCCAAGGTATGACATTAACATCCCAAGGTACTCTTGTTGAGAATATTTAGTAGCATTATTTCTGTTTGTTTTTAACTATTACTTTTTTAACCATAGTATTTCTTTTTTTAATTGAATTTAATTTTTTTTCAATGTTCCAAGATTCATTGTTTATGCGCCACACCCAGTGCTCCATGCAATCTGTGCCCTCCTTAATACCCACCGCCAGGCTCACCCAATCACCCAATCCCCGCCCCTCCAAAACCCTCAGGTTGTTTCTCAGAGTCCACAGTCTCTCATGGTTTGTCTCCCTCTCTGATTTCCCCCATCTCACTTCTCTCC
>NC_081570.1:70355991-70376450 GCF_022355385.1 Mustela nigripes
ATTTCCCAGTGTCCTCCGTGTTACTCCTTATGCACCACAAGTAAATGAAAACATGATAATTGACTCTCTGCTTGACTTATTTCACTTGGCATAATCTCCTCCAGTCCTGTTCATGTTGATACAAAAGTTGGACGCATAATACTCCTTTGTATATTTCCCAGTGTCCTCCGTGTTACTCCTTATGCACCACAAGTAAATGAAAACATGATAATTGACTCTCTGCTTGACTTATTTCACTTGGCATAATCTCCTCCAGTCCTGTTCATGTTGATACAAAAGTTGGAGGCATAATACTCCTTTGTATATATGGACCATATTTTCTTTATCCACTTGTCTGTTGAAGGGCATCTTGGCTCTTTCCACAGTTTGGCTACTGTGGCCATTGCTGCTATGAACATTGGGGTACAGATGGCCCTTCTTTTCACTATAACTGTATCTTTGGGGTAAATACACAGTAGTGAAATTGCAGGGTCATAGGGTAGCTCTATTTTTAATTTCTTGAGGAATCTCCACAGTGTTCTTCAAAGTGGCTGCACCAACTTGCATTCCCACCATCAGTGTAAGAAAGTTCATAATATTTCTGAGGCAAGTACTATTATTATGTGAAGTACTATTCTTATCCTCATTTTATAGGTGAAGAAACTGAGAATTACAACAATTAATTTATCAAAGGTAACACAGCTAGAAAGTGGCCAAGCTGGGTTTCAAACCCAAACCAACACATTACATTACTTTCCACATACCTTTACTGCCTCCTGCTAGGCAGAAAGCAGGTTGTACATTGCAATTTTTGTTACAATAGAAAATCTATTTTGTATCTGTTCTTTAAAATCTATTTTCAACTCTCCCTTAAAATGAAATAAGTCAATTCCAAAGAGGATTTAAATGAGAGTCCTCCCAATGGAAACATTGAGTACTCTTTTCCAGGTTTCTGTGCTCAGAAAAAAAAAAAAAACCTGAAACAAGAAGTGATCATTGTAGGGTAGAGTTGGCCCGTGATTTCTAAATTCTTGCTACAGATTCTAATTCCAGGAACTCTTGGGTGAGACGTTGGAATCTATATTCTTATTAATCATCATAAGTGATCCTAATGTACAACTATTTGACCACTTTGACCACACCATACAGCACAGCAGCATGGGGCTCACAAACCTCCAGTCTCCTAGACTTAACCCTCTAACCCCATCACTTGTTGAAAAGGAAATGGAAGGCTAGTATTCACCTTTATTATACAGAAATGTATTTGTTAAATTTTTACTGCCTTTTTCAGTATTCTTTTGATCATTCTGAAAAGTCTTCAGAAATCTTCAAGTTAAAGATTATACTCATTCACAATTACTATTGTATGTGGACACTTGGGACTCAGGGCTCTTTCCAATTATTACATGGTATTTTACTTTAGAGGAAAAAAAGAGACTAATTAGAACAGCATTTAATTTATGTACTAATTTCTGGAGAATTATCCTGTTGATAACAGTAAGTCATTCCATCCAACATTATAGACTTCTTCAATTTTTTCTATTTTATCTTGCATTTCCCAAGAATATTCTTATAACCTTTTCATGTATGTTCTGCACTTCTCTTACCAAATTATTTTTTGACATTTGTCTTCCAAATGAAATATTCTTCCCACTTACTTTTCTATGAGATTTTGCTTAACTAGGGATGGGTTATTTCTGTAATTTATTTTTTGTTAATCCAACACAGCAAATTCTCTCACTGTTTTTTCATGAAAATCTCTTGGGCTCTTAAGAAAACAGGTGTACCATAGCATCTGGAAATTCATCTCTTTTTCTGTTATTTATACCTGTTATGTTATTTACATTTGCTAGAATCATCAACACAAGTGATTATAGTGTTGCCTTATTCCTGATTTTAAGTGAAATATTTAATTTTTACCATTTAAGAGTTGTTGTTGGGCTTTTATTTATTATATAAATAATTTCCTTCTGTTCCCGTTTTGCTCCAAATTTCTCTTGGCGTTGGTTGCTTGACCTTTATCTAATGGCATTTCACCACCTATTGATAATGGTTGTGTTTTTCCCCTTTAATTTTTAATGTAATCAATATGTAGATAGACTTCCTGGAATTGAACTGCCTTTTCACTCCTATGAGGCTGTTTTGCCACAAGTGGATTAGTCTCTTGTTTCATTCCTCTATTATATTCTTTAATATATTATTTAAA
This sequence comes from Mustela nigripes, assembly GCF_022355385.1. Taxonomy (NCBI): domain Eukaryota; kingdom Metazoa; phylum Chordata; class Mammalia; order Carnivora; family Mustelidae; genus Mustela; species Mustela nigripes. The sequence goes on from NC_081570.1 coordinate 70,358,177, forward strand.
CATGTGGCTTTTATAGTCAGAGATGAAATTGGCCCATACTTTGTCATTGTTGTTGTTTTAGTCCTTTTTAGTTTAGGTATTGAGATATTCTGGGTTCATAAAATGAACTGGAGAATTTCAATCTTTTTCTAAGTCCAACAATAGTTTAAATAATATTGGAATTATCTATTCCTTAATGGTCGGATTAAAAATTCAGCTGTGAATCCATCTGCCTGCTGCCTTTTTCAATAGGAAACCATTAATCACCTTTTCCATCTCTTCTGTAATAATTGGTCTACTTAAATTTTCAGTGTTTCTGGGTCATTTGTGATAATGTATATTTTCCTAAGAAAATATTCTTTTCTTCTAGGTTTTTATTTTTTTAATGTACTCTTCCAGAGTCACCTTTAGTATTTACTTAAAATTCTTTTCATCTCTTTCCTACTTTCACATTGTTAATCTTGCCTAGCTGTCAGGTTCGAGTTCTGAGAAGAGGAGAGCTCAAGAAAAACTAAAGCCTGTTTTATTGGAAACCCAGTAAGACATCGATGGCACAAAACATTAATATCTGGGACCGCCCTGACAGAGAGGGGTGGGAATCTTTTTGTTTAATTTGGGGGTTATTGCTACTTGTTTGTTTTCCTAATTTCATCTGGGCCCATTTTGAGGACACTAACTTATCACAGGGATCAGCAATACCAGCAAATTAGAGAGGAACACCACCAAAGACAGCAAGAGAGTCTGATGTCTTACAAGCTCAAGCAGAGGGGAAGGAAAATGGCAAATGCTTCATGGTAACTGGATGTCCTAAGTTCTAAGGCAACTATATCTAGACTCATTTCCCTCCCTGACATAACTGAGGAACACACTGAGTAGAATTAAAGGTACTTCAGGAGAAGATGAAGAAAGAAAGAACCTAGAAAAGATGGAAAAAGAAAGCAAACAAGAATACTAATTGTTATAGTTACGGTGCCTCTACTTTACCCATAGCTACTGAAGTTTAAGGAAACAATTTTGTAATCAAAGTTTGATGGAGAAGAAAACTGAGTCACAGGACCATTTCCAGAGTCAAAGGAGAAGTAGAAAACCGGTCCAAGGAGTGCAGTCTAGCTTCTCTAGCTTGTAACCCATAATGTTACCCCTCTTTTACTTAGGAAGGAATGATTCAAAATAAATCACCAACAAGGCATATAAGAAATAAAAACTCTCAAATATTTGCCCTACTGACATTGACTCTATGATTTTATGATTGGATTTGAAGGACTACAAAGTTACCTTACCTTACCAAGCAAAGAGAGTGATCTTCAGTCTTGTGGAAGGTTTCCATACAAGACTGATATGTCTTGAAGAAGAAAAGTGGTCCTTCCTCTGCAGGGCAACACCACTTCTTCATTCCATCAAGGATGTGGCTTAAGGCTGTTTGATACTCCAATGACAGACACCTTTTTTCTTATAATTGTAATTTGTATGTCTGGTTATTTTAAGGGTGAGACTATAACATTTCTGGTTGATAATTATAATAAGACAATTTGTTAATAACAGAGTTTTAGATCATCAAGTTCATCTCCAAAAAAAATTGTAAATAATTTAACCTGGTAGATTATTATGGTAAGAGAACTAATAATAATGGATTTTTTATAATGAGAGTTATTTTTATTCACTTTTCAATAAGTAAAATACACTATACTAAGTACTTCATTTACTGCATACAATCCTCCCTTAAAGCCCGTGAAGAAACCGTATCACTCCCATCTTATAGGTTTAAAAACTGAAATTTTAAGTGTATTAAGTTCCTCAGTGTTACACAGCTAGAAATTGCCAAAGTGGGACTTAAGTGCAAGTTTTTCTAAATCTAGCTCTCTCTGATTCCTAAGCTCCCATCCTTATTGTTCTGCTCTATTGCTTTACTAAGAGAAGCTGATATATCCCATCCATTTGTGGGCCAAGTATTCCAGACATTTGACATTTTATCACCAGGCCAATTCCTTATTGCCAGGCAGATAATACAAAATTAAACTTGCAAAACTTTTGGCTCACTCTCACATTCCAAGAAGAGTAATTTCCTTAGAAGTACAAGGAATGAAAATCTGACTCACAAGAAATAATTCTATCAAATATATTTCTGTACTGCCTCTGACCTTGCCTTTTGGCTTAAATCACTGCCAAGACTAATAGATCCCATAATGCTTTCAGGATATAGAGAATAATTAATGAAATTCATCTAATGATGCAAATTTAAAAAGTATTTTTGATACTAGAGGTAACATTTATCTTCCCAAGTCTATTATTCTCTTTTTCTTAAAGTAACCTATAATAATCCACATGATCATTTTGCATTTTCAGTGAGTAAAAATAGGTTCCCTAATATTATTGCCTATTCTTCCCTTATAACTCACTGCCAAAACAAAGTGGATTTGCATTTCACATGCTCATTATCTAAATATTCATAAATAAGACCAAGAACATGGAAGCAAGCAAAAACAGAATACATAACAAAAATGAGTAATTTAATTCATCAAACATTGATTTTGTGGTCATTTGTCCATAATTTTAATAAGAACATTTTCTTGCATATAACAAATACCTAGGATAGTTGGAATTCATTCCTTCCATAAAGATAACTTGACAAAATAATTAAGAAGTCCTTGTTCTACCTCCTTTCAGTAGATTACCCTAGTTCTTATCTAATTTGTGCTTGGTTCTTTACCTTACTTGTGGCTTTTATTGATTCTCCAGTATCAATATGTCAGTATATCAAGATTTTCTGCTTAAATTATCCAGAATTAATTTCTATAACTTAAAAATGAAAAACAGCTTCCACTTAGGATGTACGAAATTGTAAAGATTATCACACTGAAACTAAAAACTGAAAAGAAGAAGAGTAGTTAATCAATAAGAACATAACTTTCCTTGAGGTTCAGAATGTTGAGATCACAAAGCAACTGAGTAATCTGAGTTCCAATGAGGCACAAGCTCCTTCAGGGAGAGCTAGAACACATGAACCTTTTGACCTATAGCAATGTAGGGGAAAACTGGAGATTGCACTCACCCTCAAGTTTTCCCATAGGCCTCTGTAAGGTATTCACAAAAAGACTGGTGGCAGGGAAGGGGATTTGAGACAGCCACATCACTAAGGCAGGTATAAAGAAATAATAAGTGACTTCAGAAATGAGCGCAAGGCCTTGCTTTCTTCCGTTTTATATGAAGCAAAAAGTTTAAATCACTGGGAGGAGAGGCAGAAAACCCTCTTGCTTACGGGTTATAGGCAAAAAGTCAATGCATCTAAGGAGAGAATAGAAATGAAAATCACCTGCTTCTGGAAGAGAGGCCAAAAACCAATCTTGGATCTTGAATCTTACCAAAGTTCTGCTGCCACTGGACCAACCCCAGACATAAGGCAGAGTTTGGTTGCCACGGGCAGGACGTGTAGACATACTGAGAAAGCTCAGCCTCCAAGGCCTAGCTGTATAAGACTTACCAGAAAATGAGTTTGGAACAGGACAACAGAGAATCTCTCCTGCAACAGCATTCTACCATTGGGGGAGGGGCAAGTGTGGGAGTATAGATCAAACCCTGAAAGTGGAGCAGAAGCAGTGAGAGAAATCCTTTAGCACTCTCTCTCCCATCCAAGCCACAAGGAGTAGTAGCCCAACTGTTAGAAGAACTTGCACCTTGTGGTACACTGAAGGAAACAAAAGCAAAAAGAATACCCAAACCTAGTTCAACCTTTCACTATATTGACCCACACTAAAAGTCTGACAGAAGAAGAGGTATTTCTCTATCCAGGAGTAAATATCATTTACTTTAGTCTCTACTGTCCAGCAGTCAATAAAAAAATTACAAGATTTTTAAAAAGCAAAAGAAAACAACCTACTGAGAAGAGATAGGAAAAAAAAAAACCAGAAAGACTCAGAATAACACAGATGTTGAACTATCAATCTTTGAAATAATTATGATTACTATATTAAAGAATCAAATGTAAAAGAGAACACAAAAATCAATGAGGAATTTCAGCAGAGAAATAAAGAGCTTCCTAAATGTCTGAAGAAATTATATTATCAAAGAAGCTATGGATACAGACTAAAACGCCACTTAATTCTGTGAGATTTAAAGCAAACTTAGGTTCCCAAACTTGTACCAGAAAAAAATGAGCTGTGAAATGAGCTGTGAAAGCTGGACAGGGCTGTCCAGAAGGATTTGCTTGTGGAATGGACATATGTTATGAGAGAAAGAGAGGAGTCAAGAAGGCCCTATTCATTCTGACTAGTTGGAAATATGGACATATATTAACTGATCTGTAGAAACATATGGGAGAAGAAGGTTTGTTGGAGGCATAGGGCGGGGGTTGGGGGGAGAAATAAGGGTTTCGTTTTAGACACGTTAAGCTTGAGATATTTACCAAAGATTCAAGTGAAGCAGTCAAATAGAAAGTGGGATGTATGAGTTTGGAATTTGGGAAAGATATCTAGGCTTGAGAAGTAAAATTGGGAACTAAAAACATATAGATGGGATTTAAAATCATGAGTCTTAGACTAAAGTATTAAGAGAATGGATATTCATAAGAACAGAAAGGGCCCCCAAACAGCATTCTGATCTTAAAAGGTCAAGAAGAGAAGGAGGACCCAACAAAGGAGGCTGATCCATTATCCCTAGATACACCTTATTGTATGAGGGACTGTGTAATCCTGACAGACTGACAGTTATCACTGAGCCATATTTGACTGGTCACTTTAAAGATCTGGAAATATGCTTTATTTAAATAAAAAGTCATAATATTGTTTCTCCTGTATTAGATTTTTGAGCTATTTAAATTTTTTTTTGCCAAAGTGAAATAATTTAGTATGAAAAGATGTCACTTGCTGTTCCTACAGTATTTTTTTAAAAGGTACAGTGTAGTTAATTTTGAAACAATTTGCATTTAGCCAAATGTCATACCATTTATACAATCTGTCAATGTAGCAAATGAGATAAGAAAAGAAGAAATAAAAAAAAATCACAAAATTTATTTTTTTAAAGATTTTGTTTATTTATTTGAGTGAGAGAGAGAGAGCGTGCACAGGTTGGGAGGGGGCAGAGGGAGAGTGAGAGCAGGGAGCTGAGCAGGGGGACCCACGTGGGATTCTATCCCAGGTCTCCAGGACTGCAACCTGAGCTGAAGGCAGATGCTTTACTGATTGAAACACCCAGGCGCCCCATGTTTTGCAAAATTTACACTTAAACATGAGCTATTCCAAATGGTAGTAAAGAAAGTAAATTTGAAGTTAAAATTGAACTATGGCTTTTATGTATTGACGAGAAAACTTTAAAGTTTTTCAGAGTTTTCTGTTTTCATTATGAATTGTGGCTGAATATTTTTCAGACTCAGTTATGAAGTATGACATATTTCTGTGCAATAATCATGTGGTCTAGCTTCTTATTTTGACACTTTGCCATCTGGGGCTTTGCTGAACCCAGAAGGACTATTCCTCCCAGGGAAAGCTAATTCCTAGAGATTACTAGAAAGATGCTAGCATGTCTTTCGTGTAGAAGCTACCAATTCAGAGCCCACGTACCCAACCACTTCCTCAATGAACTCGAAAACTCTGGGCCACTTTTACTAATAACCCCAGGGCCAGGTACCACACAACTAGCCCCTATCTCCCAAAGACCAATGAAATTATTCAAACGAGCACATCATAAACCTGCTTACCCACCTCCCCTGTTCCTTCCCTCAGAAACCACAGTAAGGTTCTTGCTCACATTTTCCTCTCTCCCTTTGCCTCTGGGCTTGTTGTGATAGTCCTGTGTGGTCTTGCAAGATGTTCTTGGCCTTCTCCCTCCAAGGATCTGTGGGTATAAACTTTCTTTTTTATTATTTATTATTTTTTATTAACATACAATGTATTATTAGCCCCAGGGGTACAGGTCTGTGAATCGCCAGGTTTACACACTTCACAGCACTCACCATAGCACATACCCTCCCCAATGTCCATAACCCCACCTCCCTCTCCCTACACCCCCCCCAGCCCCCTGCAACCCTCAGTTTGTTTTGTGAGATTAAGAGTCTCTTATGGTTTGTCTCCCTCCCGATCCCATCTTGTTGCATTTATTCTTTTCCTACCCCCAAACCCCTCATGTTACCTCTCTACTTCCTCAAATCAGGGAGAGCATATGATAATTGTCTTTCTCTGATTGACTTATTTTGCCAAGCATAATACCCTCTAGTTCCATCCACATCATCACAAATGGCAAGATTTCATTTCTTTTGATGGCTGAATAGTATTCCATCATATATATATATATATATATATATATATATATATATATATATATCACACATCTTCTTTATCCATTCATCTGTTGATGGACATCTAGATTCTTTCCATAGCTTGGCTATTATGGACATTGTTGCTATAAACATTTGGGTGCACGTGCCCCTTCAGATCACTACCTTTGTATCTTTAGGGTAAATACCCAGTAGTGCAATTGCTGGGTTGTAGAGTATCTTCATTTTCAACTTTTTGAGGAACCTCCATGCTTTCAGAGTGGCTGCATCAGCTTGCATTCCCACCAACAGTGTAAAAGGGTTCCCCTTTTTCTGCATCCTCGCCAGCATCTGTCATTTCCTGACTTGTTAATTTTAGCCATTGTGACTGGTATGAGGTGGTATCTCATTGTGGTTTTGATTTGTATTTCCCTGATGCCGAGTGATGTGGAAACTTTTTCATATGTCTGTTGGCCATCTGGATGTCTTCTTTGCAGAAATGTCTGTTCATGTCCTCTGCCCATTTCTTGATGGGATTATTTGTTCTTTGGGTATTGAGTTTGATAAGTTCTTTATAGATTTTGGACACTAGTCCTTTATCTGATATGTCGTTTGCAAATATCTTCTCCCATTCTATCAGTCATCTTTTGGTTTTGTTAACTGTTTCCTTCGCTGTGCAAAAGCTTTTGATCTTGATGAAGTCCCAATAGCTCATTTTTGTCCTTACTTCCTTTGCCTTTGGCGATGTTCCTAGGAAGAAGTTGCTGCGGCTGAGGTCGAAGAGGTTGCTGCCTATGTTCTCCTCAAGGATTTTGATGGATTCCTGTCTCACATTGAGGTCCTTCATCCATTTTGAGTCTATTTTCGTATGTCGTGTAAGGAAATAAACTTTCTTCATAACAACATCTTTGTTTGCATCTTACATCGTGTGATTAAGATAAATCCCAGATAACTGATTAAAACAGTCTACATTTCACCCCACAGTAGGAGCTTTCCTGTAACAATACCAAAACACAAAAACTAGCTCAGAAAAGGCAAAAATCCTCCCAATCCTAGCTTTTCTTAATGTCTGGCTGGCTTCTTACTTTGAGAAACAAACAATAGGTTAGCTGTCATTTGCTGCAGGAAGTATTAACTAGGAAAATAAAGCTTTCCATCTTCATCATGTAGCATAATTGAAGATCTCAAGGTGAAAGGTTTTCAGTTTTAGAAGCTTTTCTCATGTTTCTCTTTTTCTTCGTTTTTTTTTTTTTTAAGATTTTTTATTTATTTATTTGACAGAGAGAAAGAGATTACAAGCAGGCAGAGAGGCAGGCAGAGAGAGAGGAGGAAGCAGGCTCCCTGCCAAGCAGAAAGCCCGATGTGGGGCTTGATCCCATGACTCCGGGATCACCACCCAAGTCAAAGGCAGAGACCCTAACCCACCGAGCCACCGAGGCACCCCCTTTGGGTTATTTTTTAAAAATTCATCTTTGAAATGATAATCTTACTCCAATTCTACTATATTTTCCAGTTTTCTTTTCTGCTAATTCTGTGCAGCCACTTTAATTTTTGCCTTTCCTATGTATATCTCAAATTAATGCAAGTTGAGTCTTAATGAATTGCTCTTTGACATCCTTTTATTGAAGTTATTAATGGGGAAATTAATGATATTTTAATATGGGAAAAAGGATGTGGAAAGTTTTTGCCCTTAAGACATCTAAAGTGAGATTGAATGTTTATCTTTTGTGAGAGGAGATGCCCTAAATCCCCAAAAGATTTGACTGCTGTGTCTAAAAAGCACTCCTGTGCATCCTTCCAGGGCCTCTCTCTGTCCTGCATTCACAAGTCACTGAAGCAATGTGGTGCTTGTAGACGTTCCTCTGAGTGTTCTTGCCATGCCACCCCATGCTCTGACTTAAGTTCAAAGAAGTGCCAGGAATCTGAATCATTAAATTGTGCTGGTCTCCAGGGTGGTTTTGGATGAAAGCTTTATAAATATTTATAAAGTGATAGATGTTAATAATATAAGTGTCAATATCACTTAGCAGTTCACAAAGAAATTAGCTGAAAGTACCAAGTGGAGGATGCTATTATTCATATTGGGTTGAATGCAAAATAAAATTCATCACCGCATTAGTTTTTACTTTATTGTTGATTTTTACAATAAGTTCAAATTTATTGTTATTATTTTAATTTAAAGACTTCTCTGTCAAGTGTTTGGGGTCTTCTGTGGGGAGGATGCTACCAAAGGAATCCTTAAAACATTGAGAAAATTTAGATTGCAATTACCTAATTCTTTTTCCAATGAAGGGACTGATGTGTGTAAGTAATAACTATTGTCAATTTTTAATCATTTAGATGCTGAGTTAGGTGCTAACTTGTCAACCTCCTTATCATTTTAAATGTCAACACACTAATTTTGGAGTAGATCACAGCTCTTCCCAAACTAAGTGTATTCTTCTGTATGTTATTGTCATATCATATTATATCATATCATCTTATATTGTGTCATATTATGCTGTATGAACTGAGGCTGATAGAAAGATAGAAGTTTCAGGCAACAACCCAGTTTGGAGTAATGAAGAGGAGGCTGTCAAGGAAGCTAGAAGTGTCATGTAGAAGGGATGGAAATATAACTGCAGACGCTTATTGTCTGGCATGAGAGCATTCAGGAGAGTATGCTGCTGGTTGACTTGTATGGAATACAACCTTCTTATCTAGCTAAAATTGAGCTCAAAAATAGAGCTTTCTCTTGTTACATGGGGTTGTTCTTGTAATTTTTTTTTTTGTTTGTGCTGTTTTGCCAACTCTGTTTTTGATCACTATCTGAAATTAAATAGGTCATGACCTACCACAGGTTTATATCTTGCATGCCAAATTCAAGTCCACATCTCACTGGAACAATGATTGGTTCACTGTACTGGGCTCTGGGACATATACTGCAGATCCCTGAGTGGTCTTGCTCCTTGCTCTTTCCTCATTCCTTTCCTGCTTCCCCTCTCCACCCCCCACCTTGGGACAAGGGTGGGATAAGAGCCCAGGAAAGTTTTACGTAGCCCTGTCTCAGATACACTACAGAGTGCTTGCCAATTTGCAAATTAGGCGACAACATGGATGGAACTAGAGCATATCATGCTTAGCGAAATAAGTCAAGCAGAGAAAGACAACTATCATATGATCTCCCTGATATGAGGAAGTGGTGATGCAACATGGGGGCTTAAGTGGGTAGGAGAAGAATCAATGAAACAAGATGGGATTGGGAGGGAGACAAACCATAAGTGACTCTTAATCTCACAAAACAAACTGAGGGTTGCTGGGGGGAGGGGGTTTGGGAGAAGGGGGTGGGATTATGGACATTGGGGAGGGTATGTGCTTTGGTGAGTGCTGTGAAGTGTGTAAACCTGGTGATTCACAGACCTGTACCCCTGGGGATAAAAATATATGTTTATTAAAAATAAAAAATTAATAAAAAAAATTTTCTAAAAAAAAGAAAATTTCTGGTGCAACTCAGGACTACATTACCAATTATAGGATTCCTGGAGACAGCTGAAAGACATATCAATGCTAGACTAGTTCCAAAGACACAATACTATGCATAAACAACAATTATAATGATAGCTGCTATAATTATTGTGTTAGACACAGCATTATTTCCTCTAATCATGCTAAAAGTCTTATGAGGGAGGTACAATTATCATCCCCAGCTTACAGTTAAGAAAACTGGTTTAAAGAGGTTACCCAAAATGACACAGTACATAGCAGGTTTGGAATTCAAACCTAGGACTTCATAACCTCTATACTCTTCTTCTGCACAAAAGAAATGGTAATTTATTCCCTAAAAATCATCCTCAAAATTTACATCTCTTTCTTTGTGCCAAACTGTCTTCTACACAGACTACCCTAAATCCCCTAATTGTAGGTAACCAAAGCCTACTCTACTTCTCATCATGCATTTTATTACTTTTTTTTTGCTATCTGCCTTCTGAGCTCTGTATGGGTAGAACCGAGTCTGTATTACTCCTCACTCTATCTTCCAGGCCAAGCACTTAGTAGCCACTCAATAAGAGATTCTGAATATTTTTAAAGTCTCATAATTTTGGAGTTTTCACTTTAAAATACATTGAAGCATATGATACACACACCCTTTGCAACAAATTCTTTTCTATATGTATTCCTCATGAGATGAATATGCTAAAACAAAGAATTTGACTCCCTATGAATAAAATCCCTCTTATAGTAGCCATATATATAGAATACAGATTATGGCCATCAGAAAATGATCAATTGTGTTATTTAAAAATTAGGACCCAGAACAATTACATGACTAGACCAAAGTCACTTAGTTATGTATAACAGCTGGAACCAGGAGCCTGACTTCTAGTTTAGTGATCTTTTGAAGTCCACATATCATTTAATTCAGCTGGCAGCTTTTCATTTATGGAAATAAAAATTCAGGGGTTTTGTAATTGTAGGGAAAAGCAATCTGATCAGTGGAGTTTCAGGGGGTTCAGTACCATGTGTACATGTATAGAACCTGGGAGATTAAAAATGTACCAGAATAATACTGACAGAATCCTCAGGTGTATTCAATACATTCATTGTCAAAGATAGTGTAGAGAAGACCAGGAACCGGAATGGAGTTTTGGCAGTAAGGCAGCAAAAGAAACTTGGACTTCTTGGGCACCTGGGTGGCTCAGTGGGTTAAAGCCTCTGCCTTCGGCTCAGGTCATGATCTCAGGGTCCTGGGATCGAGCCCCATATCGGGCTCTCTGCTCTGCGGGGAGCCTGCCTCCTCCTCTCTCTCTGCCTGCCTCTCTGCCTACTTGTGGTCTCTCTCTGTCAAATAAATAAATAAATAATCCTAAAAAAAAAAAAAAAAAAAAAAAAAAAAAACTTGGACTTCTTTGTGAACGTAAAAATGCTTTTCTCTTTTTAGATTTACATTTTTTTCCTCTGCTTCTTTAGCATTGTGATCATCGTCACATTATGTTACATAGCTTTACGCCTTTCATACACATCCAGCATACATAATATGGGAGAAGACTCCCCGCCTTGTCTGGCAAATAAATGAAGTCCTGTTGGTGCTGATACCAAAACAAATACTCCACGATATGATTTCTGAGGGTCAAGAGAGCCATAATACTCATAAAACCTATGCACCTTTAAAAGCATGCTTGAGAATCCCCCTACTTTCACTCACAATATATTCCTCCAAAAGTCAAATAAATTTGATAATTCAAATAATAGGTAGGCATTACCAAAGTAATGAATGCTTAATTACAACAATATTTTTAAACACCATCTTTATTTGTTTTTCTGTTTTTTTTTTTTTTTTTTTTTGGATAAAGAAATATTTTCCAGTACAGACACCATCTTTAAATGAAACATTTTTATCATTTGCATGTCTTTAAAAGATGTGGGAGGTTTTGTTGTATTGTTTTGTTTTACAGTTGATTGGCATTGTACCATGTATTTTACTTCATGTATTAAGCTTATTTGCTATAAATAATGAAGAGACAAAAAAATATAATGGCTAAAACAAAATAGAAATTAGTGATCTCCCATGTATTTATCAGTCTGGTAGTAGGTAGGCTATAAGTGGCTTTGCTCAAGGTCATTCACGTCCTTCTATCTTTTTTGTCCTAGTTCAGAAGACTGAAACACTCAATTCCTGTGAGAAAAGGAACAAAGACGTGAGGGACCAGCAACTTCTTTTTAAGAATGTGAGCTGGAGGTTGCACTTGCCGCTTATACGCATATGTCGTTAGCCAGATGGTCATGTGGTCAAACACAGCTGCAAAGTAGATTGGGATGTACAGTCTTTGGCTGAGTCTAAAAGCTCTATTACTAAAAAAGGGAAGAGGAGAATGAATATTGAAGGACAAATATTAATCAGAGATATCACTCATTTTGTGTTTGTAGAGTAAATGGATACAAACATATTTTTCCAGTTAGACTTTTCCTCTTCGATTTTTTAATGTATCTCAAGAAATCTTAATAGTCTTTGACAATGCTTTGGTTGGCCATCTATCCATCATCATATCATCATCATCATCATCACAACAAAATTAATAGCCACACTTACTGCTTAACAGGGGGATGGGCAATAGGCATTAGGGTGGTATGAAGGGTATTTAAGTATTCTGCAATTCTCCATGAAATTATTGGGTTTTAAAGTCATAGTTAATACAGAATTTTAAAATTTTACTCCTACTTCTTATGTAATTTCCTTTCTTATTAAACCACTTAATTCCCAAATTGTTATCATTCCTCCCTTGTGGGTGTGGAGATTGATACTAATTCTGAGTACTTGATCTACTGAACCTGGAGCTGGGTGAAGGCTCAAACTCTAAGACATCTACAAAGGAACAAAAGAGAGAATAAAAGTCATCCAAGATAAACATATGTAAGCCAAACCAGAACAGACACAGTGATGAGATAAAAGAAAGAGTTTTTTAACTTTCTTATATAAGCATTTTCCCCAGAATATCCATTTTAAAGCAAGACTAGACACATTCATTCTCTATTCTCGATGTTGCCTATCCATTCTGGTAATACAATATTAATAAAATGCAGTCTGGATGACATATTTGTCTATCTTAATGCGTCCACAAATCTCTAAAGTACCTTGGAGTGTCTCTGAAAGCTAGCATTAGTAACAGAGCATAACTTCTCATAATAGTCCTATGATGGGAGTATTACTATCAGCTCAATCCTCAGATGAGGAAATGGAGGCTCAACAAGATAAAACAAAAATAAAATAACTTGTAGGAGGTCACAAATTTAGGAAGTAGCAACTAGGACTTAAGCCTGCATTTGTAAATCATTTAACTATACTGGCCCAGCTGTGCCAAGCCCCAAATTTGGCAACCATCGCAGTCCTCCTTCTCATTCAGCCTTCTCATCCAATCAGTCACCAAGTCCTAGTCTTTTAACTCTGATACTTTTCCACTTCTTTCAACTTTTCTATTACTACTGGCCCTGGCCTAGTTTTAGGGCCTTTCACTTCTAGCCAACATTACTCTAATTCTAATAATTACTTAGTCTGCCTTGAATTGTGTCCCATTTCCAATCCATCCTCCATATTATTGCCTGAGTGGTTCTGATCTTGTCTCTTGCATGCTTATAAAGCCTCTTTATTAGCTTCTCAATAGCCTCCAAAGGAAGTCCAGACACTTAGTTTGATATAAGAACCTTAGAAATCTTGCCTCTTCTTATCTCTTTTATTTTGATCCAATTTCATCACCAGCTTCTCTACCCAGCCTAGCAGTCCGTACATAAAACAGGGTCATATGCCTATCATCCAAGCAATTCACGTGATGGAATTATAGAGAATAATTCTTTATCTATATAAGTAATTATCAAAAAATATTTTAAAGATTTATTTATTTATTCATTCATTCATTTTAGAAAGGGAGAGAGAGTGTGTGAGGAGGGGGCAGGCAGAGAGAGAGAGAGAGAGAGAGAGAATCCTTAGGTAGACTTCATGCTAAGCACAGAGCCTGAAATGGTGCTCCATCCCATGACTGGGAGCTCGAGATCAATCAAGAGTTGGCTTCTTAATTGACCGGGGCACCCAGGTGCCCCCCAAATTTTATTTTTAAAGGACAAAGTTTAATCAATTATATTAGGTCAACATAGATATTTATATTTCTATAAGTTTCTTTGTAGAAAATGATGAAATATAAGAAGATGCTTTTTTTCCTGCAACTCTGCAAATATCCCTGCTACAAATGTCTGGGAGTTCCATTTTCTCTTTCTGCATTGAAGTAGGGAGTAGTTTTTAGGTTACTCTATTTTTTGGTGGGAGAAGTTACCTTCAAAATAAATGTTATATAAAAAAATGCATTTCTTAAGTCAAGCAGAGAAAGACAACTATCATATGATCTCCCTGATATGAGGAAGTGGTGATGCAACATGGGGGCTTAAGTGGGTAGGAGAAGAATCAATGAAACAAGATGGGATTGGGAGGGAGACAAACCATAAGTGACTCTTAATCTCACAAAACAAACTGAGGGTTGCTGGGGGGAGGGGGTTTGGGAGAAGGGGGTGGGATTATGGACATTGGGGAGGGTATGTGCTTTGGTGAGTGCTGTGAAGTGTGTAAACCTGGTGATTCACAGACCTGTACCCCTGGGGATAAAAATATATGTTTATAAAAAAAATTTTTTTAAATAAATAAAAATAAATAAATAAATAAATAAAATTTTTTTAAAAATGCATTTCTTACTCCCTAGAAGATATTTATTTTACTGTGTGGAATTGTGAAATGTCAAATAATGACTATAGGACTTTATATAGTATGTTTAAGTGTAGTCAAAATATTTTCTCTCTTTCAGGGCCATCTTTCCCGTCCTTTTAATGGCAGGTTTAGTCATATATCTTGCTGTGACCAATGAAATGGAGCAGAAATGGCGACACCAACTTTAAGCAGAAGTTATAAGGGCCTTCTTGTGGTTCTGTAATTCCAGCAATGTCTAGATACAGGCTTCTTTTTCAGTCTGGACTTTATAGAGAGTAGAAGATGTGGTCCAGAGTTTAGTCAGTCTTCAGCTTACACGTAATGAGAGTAAGAAAGAAACCATTGTGTAGCAAGCCTATTTGTAGATCTACCATATCTAGTAAAAGTGGACTACTGCAGTGGGAGCTTCTATATTTTCCTGTTTCATTGCTCCACCATGTGGATTATGTGGATTATTTACACATCCTCATCCATAATCATTTAAGCATCTTCACTTGTCTTCCATATGTACCATAGAGGGCTCTTAGCATGGATCTTCAAAATTCAAAAGGGAACAGGCATTTACTCTCAAAAGACTTGGGCTTGAAAAGGGACCTTATTGTCATTTGGCCCAATTCCCTACAATTCTCAGTATTCTATTTGATATCTTTGACAGACTTCTACTTAAACAATTCTAGTGATGAGAAATTCACTCCTTCCCAAAGAAGCTCACATCATTTGAGAGAGTAACGTGTTAGAAAATTCTTCCTCACATTTAGTGGAACTTAGTTTGACCTTAACTTCATATAGCCAGTAGTTCTAATTCCACTCTCTGTGATCATATGCTTCTCTCTCTTTTCTTTGCCCACTCTCCTCTAGGCAAATTATTTCTGGATCATTCCAATGTTTGTCATAGACCATAATTCAATGTTCTCATTACTATAGTGGTTGCTTTCATCTGAAAGCACTATAGTTTGCACTGTTCCTCTTTTTTTTTTTTTAGATTTATTTATTTTAGAGAGAGCACAAGTGGAAGAGGCAGAGGGAGAATCTCAAACAGACTCTGTGCTGAGCATAGAGCCTGATGCAAGGCTCAATCTCAGGACACTGAGATTAGGATTTGAGCCAAAACCAAGAGTCATATGCTTAACTGACTACACTACCCAGGCACCCTTGCATTGTCCCTTTTAATGTTGTGTACTCAGAACTAACTATAGTAATGAGAATAGATTTTGATACTTTATGCAGTGTAGAGAGAACTGAGCATCTCTCTTTTTCTGGATTCTGCATTGTAATGTTTTTGACAATTGCATCATATAATGGGGGAAGAGAGTATTTTAAGTAAAATTGATGTTTAGAAAAAGAAAACAGAAAAAAACAAATTGTAAATATGAACAAAATCACAATACTGGATATGGCTGAGAATATTTGCATTATATCTCAAAACCATTTCAATGGCTTGCGCTAAACCTCAGGAATTTTTGCCTTTGGTTTCTCTATCCAAATAATCTTCCTCAACATGTTCTCCTTAGAGAAAAGCATTTCTCCCTCAATTAGAACTAAAAAATCATCTTGTTTTTATAACATTCCCCAATTTCCCTACACATTGCTTTCTCCCTTTGTTTTCCTATAGCACTCTTAGATATCTCTATTAAGCCACTTACCACACTGCATCATAGTTATGTTAATATTTCTGTAAGAATTCTCCTAAGAGATATTGTCAAATTTAAATTTTTCTCCCTTGAACTTCATAACTGTGTGTTTATGGTTGTACACAAACATACTTATTATATACCAGATGTTGTGTTAACCATTGTACATATATTATCTAATTTAATGCTTATCCCAACTCTATGAACTAGGTACTATTATTATCCACATATTATATGTGAGTAAGTAGAGGCTAGAAAGGGTTAAATAACTTGTCCAAAGTGGCACATCTAATAAGGGCGAAGAGTTGGTATTCAAATTCATGTCTGTCTGCCTCCAGAGTTTATAGCAAATTCAATAAAAATGTATGGTTTGGGTTATATGTTAATTTTTCAAAACTCTGATGTTATGAATATAACAAAAGTACTGTTTCAAATAAAACATTACAAAATAGATAGCGAAAGACAACATTCCTTAGCAATCACTGCTCTAAAACAAGTGAAAGTCCTGCCCCAGATCCTTCCCATTCTTCAGCAGGGTCCTGGTGTTTGTTGCTCATTTGGCTTTCCTCGGGGCTTCTGTCCATCTCTGCTCCACTACTTGGTTAGATGTCTCTAACATCATCATTGCCTGTTTCAAATCTTGTTGGCTCTGCTTCTTAAAGCTTAAATATTTTTATAAAATATTATATATTTTTTACTATTTTTTAAAAATATTAATTCTACTGGGATGACTGGATATCCACAAGCAAAAAAAAAAAAAAAAAAATCTAGGCAGAACTTATACCTTTCATGAAAGTTAACTCAAAATGGATCATAGACCTAAATGTCTGTGGCTCTCAGTCAGCCTCTTTCCCCAGTAACCCTTGTGTCACCCAGTGGGCTCAAGAATAAAGTAGCCATGATGATGGAGATGAAGGTTATGCATGGGTTCAACAACACTGACTTCCACTCACTAAGGTTTACCTGGCTATGACCACAGCTGAGTATCCAATCTACTGGCATCAGAAACTAACCTGGGGCCCTCAATAAGACACCATTCCCCAGGGTGATCATTCAGCTATCTAGTAGCAGGTTGATTATATTGGACTGATTCTATCATTTTGTTCTTACTGACATAGACACTTAGTCTGGATACAGATTTACCTTCCCTGCATTCAACACTTCTGTACCATCTGTAGACTTATGGAATGCCTTGTCTACCGTTAAGGTATTCCACACAGTGTTGTTTCTGGTTAAGGAACTTCATAGCAAAATAAGTGTGACTATGGACCCATGCTCAAGGAATTCGCCTGTTTTATCATGATCCCCACCATCTGGAAGCAGCAGCTTTGACAGACACTGAAAGGGCCTTTTGAAAACTTGGTTATGACACTAGCTAGGTGGCAATAACTTGCAGGGCTGGATCAGGACTCTCCAAAAGGTGTATATTCTCTGAATTAGTGTCCAGTATATGGTGCTATTTCTTCAAAAGTGAGGATTTATGGATCCTGGAATCAAGGGATAGAAATGGAGAGGAACCTTCATATGACCCCTCGTGCCCCACTAGCCAAAATTTTTGCTTCTTTTCCCCAGAACCTTATGTTTAGAGGTCTTAATTCCAAAGGGAAGAATTCTTCTACCAGGAAACACACAATAATTTTATTAAACTGAAAATCATGATGGCTTTGCAATCACTTTGGACTCCTTCATGCCTACAAATTAACAAATAAAGAAGGGAGTTACTGTGTTGGCTGAGTTATTGATCCTGACTACCAAGGAGAAATTGGACTACTACTCCACAGTGGAGGTAAGGACAAGTATGCCTGAAATACAAGAGATCCCTTAGGATATCTTTTAGTATTACCATGTTCTGTGATTTATGGTCAATAGAAAACTATAATAATCACATCCAGGTAGGACTACTAATGGCTCAGACTCTTTAAGAATGAAGATTTGGGTCACTCCATCAGGTAGAGGACCAAGATCAGCTGAGGTGCTTTCTTTTTTCTTTTTTTTTTTTAATTTTTTTATTTTTTATAAACATATATTTTTATCCCCAGGGGTACAGGTCTGTGAATCGCCAGGTTTACACACTTCACAGCACTCACCAAAGCACATACCCTCCCCAGTGTCCATAAACCCACTCCCCTTCTCCCAACCCTCCTCCCCCCCAGCAACCCTCAGTTTGTTTTGTGAGATTAAGAGTCACTTATGGAA
>NC_081570.1:70376550-70426884 GCF_022355385.1 Mustela nigripes
CTCACCAAAGCACATACCCTCCCCAGTGTCCATAAACCCACTCCCCTTCTCCCAACCCTCCTCCCCCCCAGCAACCCTCAGTTTGTTTTGTGAGATTAAGAGTCACTTATGGTTTGTCTCCCTCCTTTCTAAAGACAAAGGGACTACAGAATGCTAATAGAAGAAGGTAGTTATAAATACCAGCCATGACCATGTGACCAGCTTTAAAAAAATGCGGATTTGTTAAGAGTATTCCTCCTTATTTTGTTATAAATATGTTTGTCTATTTGTATATACATATAATATCCAATGTCTTGATTTCTTCCCTCTCTCATTCTCTTATTATGTGACATATGAAGTATTGACTTATTATGAAGTATTATTAATCTTGCATCATTGTATTTATGTTATGGGATATCAAGGAAAGGAGTAACCATTACTTAAGGACATTATCTTCTTTACTGGGGAAAGGGTTAGTGCATTTCACTTGTATGCAGAATAGCTGTACCATGTTAGGTAAAATTATGACCTTGTGCTGTCTTTATTTGGAAATTAAATATGATTTAAGGAGATGTGTATGCCTGACATGTTGACAAGGGGTGGACTTGTGATGGATAATTTTATGGGTAAACTTCTGTTAATTTCATGTATCAACTTGACTAGACCAAGGGATTGTCAGTTGGTTGTTAAAACGTTATTTCTGGGTAGGCATGTAGGGGTGTTTCTAGATGATATTAACATTTAAATTGGTAGACTGAGGAAAGCAGATTGCCCTCCCCAATGTGGGCAAGGTTCATATAATGTGTTGGTGGCCTCAGCAGAACAAAGGCAAAGTATGAGAGACATTGCTCTCTGTACCTGACTGTATGAACTGGGACCTTGGTATTCTGCTTTCGAACTGGGGTTTACATTATGGCTTTCCTGGTTTTCAGACTTTTGGAACTACAACACCAATTTCCCTGTGTTTCCAGTTTGCAGATGAAGATTGTGGCACTTTTCCACAATTGTGTGAGCCAGTTCCCTATAATAAATATCTTAATTAATTAATTAGTCTGACATGCACATGCATGTACTGTTTCCCTGGAAAAACTTAACTATTGAGGTCAATTTTCTTCAGGATGTAAATGAAGTTATTTTCAAACTCAAATATCCATCTGGCTTTTCATCCTTTTCAAGTATTATCTTCTCACTTTTTTTTCCTTCAGTAGTTCTGGATACAAAGGAAATAAAACCTTGAATCTATCAAATTCTAGCAACCTTAATTTTCTGTATTTCATTGTCTCATCTTTACAGTAGTAACAATCACACCACCAGTCTCATAGGTTATTAGAATTAAATTAAAGAAAGCATGCGAACTCTTAGAACAGGTTCTACAGCCTAATAAGTGCTCAGTAAATGTTAGCTATTATCATTGTAGTGGAAGAGAGGACTTTTGGTTCTCTTTTTTTTTAATTTCTTATCTTTTATAAACATATATTTTTAACCCTCCAGGACTTTTGGTTCTCTTGATGCCCTTTTATTCTTACTTGCCTTACCTGTTGATGGTGTAGCTTGTCATCTGATGTCTGGGAGTGAGTAGGACTGGATAAGTATCCCAGGCATCACTGGCTCTCATGTGCTTGATGGTTCCTTGAGAATCTTCATCTGGCCTCCCCATTTTGGGTGGTCTATCTGTAGCTTTTGCTTACAGGGTTTCCTGGCCTCCTGCTATAGTGACTCCCTATACTGACTTGTCTGAAAGTTATTTTCTATGCTTTTGAGGAGCTGATGTCATATTCTACATTTTGCTCTACTCAGAATTTATCCGTTATAGTATCTACACTCTAGTCCTAGAGTCTTTGGTTTTGATGTTCCAGACTAGATCTTTTTAGAAATCAAAACAAACAAATTTCCTCTGAAGTCCTAGCCCTTGAGAATCAAAATCTCCTTGGTTTCAGACCGTGATGCCTGTTGAGTGTTTTAAAAATGCTACTTAATATTTCTACAGACTTCTTTGTTGTAGAACTTTATCTACCTTGTCCTGAAGCAATGACTATTAAAGCCAATAGGTGGAGAATTTAGGGGCAAAGAAAATAATTTCAAGGAAAGAAAGAATTCCCAAATAATAGAAATGTGGCAGATATGATGGATTGATCTGACATGGAAGATATATTATGTACCTGCTTTAAACACATAGAAACATTGCATAAAATACAAAACATTTTTTCAACTTATTGGTGAACTCAAATTTAAGAAAAGGAAAATCCAAAGTGCCAGAAATGAGCAGAAATTCAAGTTGCAATGGTAAATAATAGCTTATCAGGACTGAAGATAGTCCTTAAAAGCAGAGACCTAGAATTTTAGTGTTTGTATAGGTAGGCAAATCCATGGCATAGGCACCATGCAGGGTTGACAATAGAGTTGAAACAGCTACATAAAGCTGGGGAAGGGGTTGCCTGGCTGGCTCAATTGATAGAGAATGAGACTCTTGACTTTGGGGTTGTAAGTTCAGTTCCCACACTGGGTATAGAGATTACTTAAAAATAAAATCTTTTTGGGGCGCCTGGGTGGCTCAGTGGGTTGATCCTATGCCTTCGGCTCAGGTCATGATCTCAGGGTCCTGGGATCAAGCCCCGCATTGGGCTCTCTGCTCGGCAGGGGGCCTGCTTCCTCCTCTCTGCCTGTGTCTCTGCCTACTTGCGATCCCTGTCTGTCAAATAAATAAATAATCTTTAAAAAAAAATAAAAATAAAATCTTTTTTAAAAAAAGAATAAAGCTGGGGAAAACTTTATGATTCCTTCTCCATGGACTTCCCAATGGTTCCAGGAATAATAAAACATACATACATATGAAACAGACATGTAGAACTTAATGAAATACTCGGAAACAAATGCGTGAATATGTGGAATCTTGGTATGTGGCAAGGGTAGAATGAGAAATTATTGGTGAAGAGATGAACTATTCAATAGATGTTGCTAAAAAATTGCTACTCACATGAAAAAATTATATGCTTACCTACCCCAAGTGCAAAAATGTATTCAAAATGGAGTAAATTCACTAAATAAAGACAAAAACCCTAAAACTCTTAAAAGATAATGAGAAAAATACCACAAGGTGTTTCTTATATGTAAGGCTAGGGATTTTAGATTTGTCGTATAGGCTGAGGAAAATATTGGACCCATGCAGAAGATAGATGAACCCTGAAGAATGGCAGTCAAAGGCTGTCAACAACGCAATCAGAGGTTAATGTCAATTGCAGTTGCCTGTTTCATATGAAGTTCTGTTGCTAGTGCAAATCAACATATCCCTGAACCTTGAATGCAAAGTGTTGATACAGCATATATTTTTATTCTCTAAACCAATTAGTAAAATTACCAGAAACAGTTCATTTTCAGCTATGAGGGCCAGCAATATACCTTCATGTTCCTACCTCATTATAGCAATTCTTTATCCCATGCCAACATCAAGTCTTTAGGGACCTTAATGACTTCTGCTTGGAGTAGGACATTACTATGCTATATTTCATGTATGATATCATGATGGTTGACCTGGTATGCAGAAGGGAGAAACTCTTCTAGACATTTTGGTAAGATGTATGAAAGGTGGTAGTAAATAAATTCACAAAAATTCAGAGGCCTGACAACTAAATGAATCTCTAGGGTTCCAATTTCTAATTTCTAGGGACATGTTAAATCACCTCAACCAAGGTGAAAGACAAGTTTTTGTATCCATCTCCCTTACTACAAAGAAAAAAACCATAACAACTAGTGGGCTTCTTTGGATTTTGGAGGTAACATATACTCATTTGGGTGTGCTATTCTGACTATTTGTTGTGTAATTAGAAAAGTTGTCAATTTTGAGTGGGATGCAGAAGAAATGGAGGTTCTGGAATAGGCCAGGCTGTTATGCAAGCTGCTATTCCACTTGGGTCATGTAAGCCAGCTACATGTTGGTGCTGAAAGTATACATAGTAAACAGGATGTTGCATGGGACCTTTGACAGGTATCTATAAATGAATTACAGTGCAGACATTACAGATTTTGGAGCAAAGTTATGCCATTCTCAAAATATAACTACATTTCTTCCAAGAAACAGCACCTGAATTCTATTGGACCCTAGTAGAAAGGGAATTCTGAGTTACCGTGGGCCATAAAGTAACACGCAACCAGAGCTGTCTTCATGAACTGTGTGTTGTCTAACCCACCAAATCATAAATGCTGGGTGTATACAATAGCACTCTGTCAAAACAAAAGTTATGTATACGAGATTGGTCTTGAGAAGGCCCTGAAAATAAAGTAGGTTGTAGGAGCAAATAGCCCAGATAGCCCTGGCTTCTATTCCTATAATTTCTCCTTCTTATGGGATGTTCTCTATGGTCAGTTGATTTGGGGATGGGGGGAGTGTTTAATTTTACATATGGTTCTGCATGATAAGCTGACACTACACAAAAATGGACTGTGAGCTAAGACAACACTATAGCCCACTCTGGAGAGACCTTGAAGGGAAGTCCTGCCAGTGGGCAGAACTTTAACAAGTATATCTGGTTGTTCATTTTTCTGGAATACCAGAGGTGGAAATCTACTATAAGCCTTTGGCAGTGGCTACTGATTTAACTGGATGGTGAGAAAATTGGTAGGAACACAATTGGAAAACTGGTGACAGGATGTGTGGAAAAGAGATATGTGGATAGATATGTGGATAGATGTCTTTGGAAATGAAGATATTTGTGTCCCAAGTAAATGTTCATCAAAGAACAGGCTCAATAGAAAAGGCTTTCAAAAAGCAGGTGGGCATGATGACCAATTTTGTAGGCATCAGTCAAACTCTTTCCCTAGCCACCTCATCTATGTCTAGTACAATCATGACAAACTATCCAAGGCAGCAGGAATAAAGGTTATATATTTGCTTAGCAACACATACTTCTAATTACCAAGGCTGAGCTGGCTAAGTAACCTACCAACCATATTGGGCTATTCCCCAAGGAAGTCAGAGAGCCTACTGACTGATTATATTGCTTATTTAGGTTATGAAAGAGCACTTTGTTCTCACTATAATAGACACTTACTCAAGATGCTTGATTTGTCTTCCTTGCTTACAATGCTTCTGCTACATTGCTCCTACTAAGTTCATAGATGGTGTTACAGTGCACCATCTATGAACTTAGAGAATGCCTTATTCATCATCCTTATATTCCACACCTCATTTCTCACCAAAAAGTTCAATTTATAGCAAAATGAAGTATGACAACAAAACACACGAATTCACTGGTCCCATCATGTACTCTATCACCCTGAAGTACATGCTGGCTTGATAGGATGGTAAAATAGCCTTTTGAAGACTCAATTAAAAGTAGTAGCTAGATGACAACACCTTACAAGGCTGGCATTATGTATCCTAGGTTGCAGTGTTTGTTCAAACTCAGTATGATGCTCTCCCATTTCCAAGAGTTTACAGGTCTGGGAATAAATTGACCAAAATGGAAACATTCGTTCTCAATATCACCTCTAATCAGGGCCAGAATTAGGATGAAATGAGTGAAAAACTCATATAGGTTACAAAGTTTAAATGAGTGTCAAAAACCTTAGTAATCAAGATTAATAATATTTAATGCAATATTTTAAAAATCAAAATTTATGCAAAAAATATACAACATTTTAAATAACATCTTTGTTTGCCCTGTGACTCTATGTTATTGTGTAAAGGGAACAGTCATTTTCTATAGGCTCAGAGTTCTCAGGCCCATACAGACATGTGAACATCACACCACAGATTACAATGGCATGCAAACAGATAAGGCAAATGTGGGCTACCTATATAGTCATGTTTCTTCGTTGTTGTTGTTGAATATTTTTCCTTTATACATAGGTGCTTCCCTTTGTGATACTCTATGAAAAGTTTTGCTTCCTGTGTCCTATATGACTTTGGGAGGCTGATCTAGAGTTTGGGCTCTGCTGGTCTAGAGTTCTTCGTTCCCAAAGGTAGCATATTTCCATCAGGAGACACAGCAGCAGTTCGATTAAATTAGAAGTTAAGATTGCTACCTGCCTGTTTGGGGTTTGTTATTCCTGTGAGTTAATAAGTAAGAAAGAAAGTTAAATGTATTATTGGGATAATTGATTCTATCAAGAGAACACTGCATTGCTACTATACAATGAGGTAAAGAAGAATATGTCTGGAACATAAAAGATCACTGGAAACATCTCATAATACTTCCATGTTCTTTGATATAACTCAAAAGAAAAAACTACCAATACATACTACAACACAGATGACCCTCAGAAACATTATGCTACTTAAAAGAAGCCAAATTCAAAAGTTCACATATTGTTTGATTTCCTTTATATGAAATGTCCATAAAGGGCAAATCTGCAGTCAGAAAGTAGGTTCATTGTTTCCTGGCTGAGGGTAGGAATGGAGAGTGTTTACAAAGAGACATGAGGAATCTTGTTGGGATGATGACAATGCTCTAAAACTGAATTGTGATGATGGCCCAAAAACTCAGTACATTTACTAAAAATCATTGAGTTGTACACAAAAAATAGTATGTAAATTATACGTCAACAAAGCTGTTTAAAATAAGTCAATGGAAAACCACAACAACCCAACATAGGCAGGACTGTTAATGACCCAGACCCTTCAGAAATGAAAGTTTGAGTCACCCACCGGAGAAGGAACCATGACCTACCAAGTTAGTGCTGAGGGCAAACAGGTAACAGAAGGAGGAAATTCTAGGTACCAGCTACAACTAACTGACCAGTTGAACAGATTATCTAATGTAAGATGTATTAAAAATAGTTAGCCTAGCATCTCAGAATTTAAGTTATAGGCATCAAAACTGTATATGTTCCATCATTTAGGAAAAAAAATATGATCCAAAATGTAACAGGAAATTTTTATCCTTTTTGGAGAAAGAGTGTGCATGATTTTGGATTTTTTAAGAAATATTTGCAACATGTTAGATGGAAGTTTCATTTTATCATCTTTATTTGGCAACTTAGTATAAACTTAGTAGTTTAAAGAATTATATACAAATGTTAAGTTGACAGGAGGTAAACTGTAGTGGCTTTTCACTGTTTTAGCTGAGCCATGGTAGATCTATGTCTCCTGTAATGCCCTCTCTTTGTGTGGTCTCAGGTTAAGATTGGCCACAAGAGAAATTTCCTCAAAATCTATATGGTGGAAAATCTTTAAAGCTTCCATCTTTGTGTTCTAAAATTTGATGCAGGGTGCCATCAGTGTAGCAGCTCACACTTGTTAATCTTGTAGTTAACCTTGATGCTGTGGGATACCATCAGGGTATACAGCTTTTCCCACTCTCCTCAGATGTCTTCTAGTGTCCTAGGCCAGGTATATGTGAAACTCCATGGTAAAGAATATCAGCTTCTCCAGCAGGTCACTCACACCATTGAGGTTCAAGTTGTCCTCATGGAATCCAGTTTTTTCTCATGGGTTCCATTCATCATTGCAAGATCTAGTCTG
Source organism: Mustela nigripes (assembly GCF_022355385.1). Taxonomy (NCBI): domain Eukaryota; kingdom Metazoa; phylum Chordata; class Mammalia; order Carnivora; family Mustelidae; genus Mustela; species Mustela nigripes. The sequence goes on from NC_081570.1 coordinate 70,383,989, forward strand.
TCCTTGCTCTCCCCCAGTCCTCTTCTGGCTCTCTTGAACTACCACCTGAGTTAACCAGTTGAGTTAACCAGTGGCATTAGGCCCCTCAACCAGGTGCAAAGGCCATACAGTCTGACACAGACTTCTTGACTAGTTTCTTCTACATCTGTATAAAGTCCATCCCATATAATAAATCCCTTATCCTGCATGGCTCGTGAGTTGTGTTTCCTCTCTGAATGAACTCTGATGATACAGAAGCTGTTAACAATGCTGGCAAAAGGTAACCAACATTTTTACTTAGCATTTACTTTGCATCATATAACATGCTAAGGACTTTACATGATTTAACCCATTTTAATGTTCATAGCAATACTATAAGATAGACACTAGTTTCTTTCATTTTGCTGATGAGGTAAATGAGGGTTAGAAAGTTGATGGAATAGAGATATAGAGCATCTAATACTGCACAAGGAGTGGCCTTGAAAGCAGTGCTTATATCTTTGTCTCCAAAGTTCTAGCTCTATACGTATGTCCTACCTTTTACACATTTTTCTCTTGTGTCCTCCTTTTAGTAAACTGGAATTACTTCTGAAACTTCCAAAACTAGACATAGCCCATGACGGTGTGCTTTTAAAGACTTACTTTTATGGAATACTTAATCTAGACTTCCAGGTAATATTAAGTCTCTTCAGGTCATAGGCCTTGTGCTACCCCATTGTCATTGGTCTATAACCCCAGAAATGCAGTTGTAGTAAAATATCATCTTAAGAGGATATCTGAATTAAAAATACATGAATCAGCCTTCATTCTATTTATTTCATAAACTGTTTGGTACAGTCACTGATTCTGTATTCAGAAAATTATACATAATGCCTTTTTTAAAGGTCCCCTTTCAAAGACAGAATGCTTTCCTTTAACTGAATTAGAATATTCCAGATACATTGGTATAGTTGCACTTTTCCTTGCTTTGATATTTCAAAAGAAAAATCAAGAATTTTAGATTTATTCAAATCCTCTTACTTAAAGCTTAGAAACTATTTTTCTACTTTTCCCCAATTATGTGTGTCACTTCTATTTTCCAGGGATATAAATTAAATATTTTGATATTTTTAGAAGAACAAGATAAATGACATAAGTTACTTATTGGCTTGGTCAATTTATTTTTTTCTGAAACTAGAAAAAAATTAATTTAGAATTAATAAATTAGACCTAGAATCCCAAGCAGATCACAAAACTTCCCCTCAGGATCATCTTCCTTATAAATATTGCATGTTTTTAATTGAAGAGAATTTTTGATGTTTTTAAGCCCAAGGTACATAAAAATTTATTTCCATTCAGAAACTATTTTTCATCATTATATCAAAGACTTTGAGAGTATGCATTTGTTTTAAGTTAGTCAATGTAATACCACAATGAGAGCTTAAAATGCATCTTGTCTTAGTTACCTTTACCTAGTATCTTGGCTAACTAAAGCCAAAAAATCCCAAACACTTTCTTAACCTCGTAATTGTCCTCAAAATCTCCTAACACACACGTATGTACCCTGAGGGTGAAAAATTGATTTTTATTCTTATTTTTAAGTTTCAAAGAAAATGTTGTTTTAAAAGGACACCAGGGCATGGGTCCAGGAAGTAATTATACCGATTGTCCACTATTGTAATACGTGTGCTCCTTCACTGAGACTATGAGGTTTCTTATTTTCATCATAACTGCAATGTTGATCAAAAGAAATAAATGCAATTAAATCAACTACAAATATTTCCTTCTGATTTACTTTACTAAATTAGAGGCCTTAAAGACAGTACACTGTCCAGACAAAACTAACTTGCAATTTTAGTATGAATCATATTCCTAAAGGAAAAAGCTTATCATCATACTCCTGTTTTACAGGAGTTTTACAGATGCTATAAAATGGTCTCCAAATACTAGTCCAATCCAATTAAAATTTTGAATAAAAGCCTTATAAGCTCTCTACAATTTAAACCCACCCAACTTATTTTCTTTTGTATTCTAGCCCATGTTCTGCACTCCAGTCCCAGATAGGTCTGCTTATGAATGTTCCTTCATGTTGTTCACCCAAGGAAGGTACCCTCCAAAACCCTCTTATCTAATCATACCTCCAGCCATTTCAGAATATCATTCCTGAATCTTTTCTGTGGAACAACAAAGACTCTTTAACATTCTTGTGCAGCTGAAATGAAGCTATGGAGTTTGGAGTTTGTTTTATCATCAGTGAGAGAAGACTAGAGGTAATTACACAAGGGAGTGGTATAATACACTTAATACACTTATAAATGTCTTGTTTTTACTGCAGTGGCCTGGCTTAAGTAGAAGTAGACATTTTTGGAAAAAAAAAGTTATTTAAATTCTTAACTAAAGTGATAAATAAGAATTTGATCTAGCCAATGATTCAGACCATAAGGAAAGACTGCTTAAACAATCTTATTGGAAATGTGAAGCAAACTTGTAGTTAACTATAGTATCAATTTTCTTATGACACCTTATTTCTTATTAGTAATATCTATAAACATTCTGTTATGTATCAAAAGAAAGTTTTAACTGAATCACAATAAAAGTATTAAAAGAGAAATCAGTGGAATACTACTGGCATAAGAATTTATTTTTAGTAGTTTCACTGGACAAATATTATCAGAAGTTAGGTGTAGGTCTCTGATGGATTTATATGGCTCTAAAAAATTTACTGTTTGCCTTTTCTTGTCCCTATTCTGCTTGTTAATGTCATGCTAACTCTGATCTTGGCCCCTTGAGGAAGTACTGGTCAATGCGAAAGGCAGGACTGCAGCCATTAGGGCCAATGGTTGCCTCTTCCTGAGCAATCAGAAAACAGGACCCAAAACTTCTTTTAATTTTCTAAGCAGTATAGCAGATGGTGAATGAAGAAAGTAAAGGAGAACAGAAAATGAGAGAAAAGAAAAGAGAGAGGAGAGGAGAGGCAGGAAGAGGTGAGGTGAGGTGAAGAGAGGAGAGGAGAGGACGGGGAGGGGAGGGGATGGGGGGAGAGGAGGGGAAGAGAGGGAAGGGCAAGGGAGGAGGGATGGAAGGGCAGGGATGAGGAGAGAGACAGAGGGAGAAGGAATTGACTTGGGTCTGGTGACAGAGTTTGAGAGTGAGGTGCTGATTTTGGAGACAGCATGCCCTGAAATGTCACTTTAAATGTCTCTGGACAAGTGTTTCAGAGAACTTATGCCAGGTTCTTAGAGGTGTAATGCTAAGATACTTGTACACAAGGGGCAATTATATCTCTAACTTCTCACCTAAGCTGGAGGTTCATAGATCTGGTTGTCTCTTTGACACTGATACTTGAATGTCTAATGGTCATCTCTAAATCTGAATGGGTTCAAACCCAAACTCTTGATTTCCACTCTCAACCCTCACCAAACCTGCTTCCTCACTTCTCTTACCTTAATTAATGTCAAATTTTATTCTTTGAATTCTTACTAAATTCTTTGTTCTGGCTAAAAAATTATGTATCTTACTTGATCCCATTCCTCCTCCAACATGACACAATCAATACATCAGCAAATCCTATTATTGACTTCTAGTTTTATACTATTATAACCAGAAAAAGTACTTGGTATGGATCACTCTTCTTAGATGAATCATCTATCCTGGATACTGTTCCATATGTGCTTGAGAAGAATGTGTATTCTGCTGCTGTTGGATGGAGAGTTGTTCTATAAATGTCTGTTAGGCCCCTTTGTTCTAATGTATGGTTCAACTCCAATATTTCCTTGTTGATTTTCTGTCTAAATGACCTATCTATTGTTAAAAATGGGGTATTGAAATACCCTAACTTTATAATATTGTTGTTTATTTCTCCCTTCAGGTCTGTTAGTATTTGCTTAATATATTTAGGTGTCCTGATGTTGGGTACAGTATTTTTTCAAGTTTTTAATTAACATATAATGTATTATTAGCCCCAGGGGTACAGGTCTGTGAATAGCCAGATTAACATACTTCACGGCACTCACCTTAGCACATACCTTCTCCAATGTCCATAACCCTGCCACTGTCTCCCTCCCCCCTCCCCACAACAACCCTCAGTTTGTTTTGTGAGATTAAGAGTCTCTTCTGATTTGTCTCCCTCCCGATCCCATCTTGTTCCATTTATTCTTTGGGTACACATATATTTAGGATTTTTTAAAATAAATTAAAATAAAGGTTATATAATAGCCTTTATCTCTAGTTATCATTTTTAGCTTAAAGTCTATGTTTTTCTAATAAAAATATAGTTTTCCTGTGGGTTTTTTTTTTCCATTTGCATGTTCTATCTTTTATAGTCCTTTTGTTTTGAGCTTTTGTTTGCCCTTAAAACTGGAATGAGTCTTGTAGGAAGCATAGAGTTGGATCTTGTTTTGTTTTGCTTTTCCATTCAGTCACTGTACACCTTTTCATTGGAGAATTCAACCCATCTACATATGAAATAATTATTGATAGGTAATAACTTATTGGCCCTTATGTAGTTCCTTTATTGCTTTCTTCTTCTCTTGCTGCTTTCCTTTGTGATTTGATGGTTTTTCCATAGTAGTATGTTCTGATTCTCTTCTCTTTATCTTTTGTGAATCTACTCTAGGTTTTTGTTTTGCATTTTGCATGAGGCTTACATAAAACATCTTATAGGTATGTCTATTTTACACTAATAACAACTTAACCTTGATTACATACAAAAACTACTCCCTCTTTTCTGTTTCTGATGTCAGAAATTACCTCTTTATATTATGTAATCATGAAAGAATTATTGTATCCATAATTTTTTAATACTTTTGTCCTTTCATCCTGTACTAGTGAAGTTAACATACCATCATATTATAGTGTTTGAGTACCCTGAATTTGACCATATATATGTTCTTACTTTTATCACTGTTTTGTATATTTTCACATGTACTAACTAGCATCCTTTCTTTTCAGCTTGAAAACCTCCTTTCAGTGTTTCTCATAAGATAGGTTTAGTGTTAGTGAATTCCCACAGGTTTTGTCTGCCTGGGAAAATCTTTATCTTGCCTTTATTTCTGAAGGCTAGCTTTGCCAAGTAAAATATTCTTGGTTGACAGTTTTCTTTTCTTTCTTTCTTTCTTTTTTTTTCCTTTCAGCACTTTGAATATATTATCCCACTCTCTCCTGGCCTGTAATTTTTCTGCTGAGACATTCACTGGTAGGCTTGTGGGGACTCCTTTGTAAGTTATAAGCCTTTTTCCCTGCAGCTGCTTTTAAGATTCTCTTTTTGTCCTTGATTTTTGATATTTTTTAATAATGTGTCTTGGAGAGAGTTTCTTTAAGTTGATATTGTTAAATGACCTATAAACTTCATGAGCTTGGCTACCCAAATTTCTCTACAGATTTGGGAAGTTCTTAGCCATCATTTGTTTAAATAAACTTTCTTCCCCCCTTTTTCTCTTCTCCTTCTGGAACTCCAATGACTTGCAAACTGGCCTTTTCAATGGTACCCTGTAGTTCAAGTAGGCTTTCTTCATTCCTCCTCATTCTTTTTACTTTGTCTTCCTCTGGATAATTTCAAAGTTCTTGTTATCAATTTCACTGATTCTTCTGTTTGATCAAATCTGCTATTGGTGCTCTCTATTGCATTTTTTCCTTCATTCATTGAATTCTTCAGCTCCAGAATTTGTTTTTTTTTTTTTAAATAATTTATATCTATTTATTAAACTTCTAGTTTTGTTCAGGTGTTGTTTTCCTGACTTAATTGAAGTATTTTTCTGTGTTTTCTTGTGGCTCATTGAGTTCCCTTTAAAAAGTTAATTTGAATTCTTTATTGGGTAAATTATGGATCTGCACATCTTTGGGTCTATTTACTGGAAGATATGATCCTTAAGTCATTCAATCAAGAAATCAAGTTTTCTTGATTTTTTTTAATGTTCTTTAGAGTTTTGTGTTGCTATTTTCTCATTTGAAGTAGTGTCAACTCCTCCAGTCTTTAATAGATGCCTTTGGGTGAGAAGTACTGTCCTTTAGCCTTGCTAGAGATTCTGAGGTTCTCTCAAACCTGCTAATACATCTGCTCCATGCATCTTGCTCCTTCTTGGGGTAGAATTCTTAAGCTTGTATGCCTTCTTTCAATTCTGCAACACACCAGGCCCAGTGCCCATCACCTCTTGTTTTCCCAAAGGTGGTGACACATCTCAAATTTGTGGTCTCTCACTGGCCTGCAGATTTGGGCCTGCTTTCTCTGTATGTTTACTAGCCATCCTCTAAAGCTTCCTTTTGTACTGTCTTCAGAACCACGCACAGGGTTTTGGCCAGATTAGAGAGGCTGTGTGTGTGAGTCACATAAGATGCTGGGGGTGCCCTGCCCATGGGCCAATTAGGGGTATCCACAGATGGGGTTTTCTCAGCACTGTATGAGTAGGCTTCTTGATAGAGTGAGTAGGCTTCTTGATAGAGTTCATAATACAGTTAATAGGACCCAGTGTCCCTTTAATGCCCTCTGAGTCATGTGTATCTCTTCCCCAGACTTTTCCCACCCTCCAGCATTTAGTTCTCTAAATGGGGTGAGAGAAAAATGACTTTCTTTGGCAGCGTCCACACAGCTGGGAAAGCAGGGTGCTTACCCACTCATCATGGGCCTAGGAAAAGCTCTCCTAGCCCTAAACTGTGCCGCTTTGAGGGAGGAGTTATTTGGGTAAAATCAAACTATTCCTCTCATTCACTCCAATGCACCCAAACTCAAAACTCACATTCCTCTTCTCTAACAGAGTGCTAGAATTTCTCTTCTGGAAACCTAGACTTCAGCAAAGGGTCTCTCATCCAAAGGTGATTTTCTAAGACTGTGTTCTTCAGGGTCTCCAGGTTTGGGGTCAAGAAGGGATGGAACTGGTGCAGCCACTCTGGAAAACAGAATGGAGGTTCCTCAGAAAGTTGAAAATAGAGCTACCCTATGACCCAACAATCACACTACTGGGTATTTACCCTAAGGATACAAACGTAGTGATCTGAAGGGACATGTGCACCTGAATGTATATAGCAGCAATATCCACAATAGCCAAACTATGAAAGAGCCTAGATGTTCATCAACAGATGAATGGATAAAGATGTGGTGTGTATGTATATACAATGAAATACTATACAGCCATCAAAAACCAAAATCTTGCCATTTCGATAATGTGGATGGAACTAGAGGGAATTATGCTAAGCGAAATAAGTCAATCAGAGAAAGACAACTAGCATATGATCTCTCTGATATGAGGAATTTGAGAGGCAGGGTGGGGGGTCATGGGGAGAAGAGAGGTAAAAATGGAAAAAAGATGGGACCAGAGAGGGAGATAAACCATAAGAGACTCTTAATCTCAGGAAACAAACCCTCCAGGGTTGCTGGAGGGAAGGAGGGTGGGATGGATAGGGTGACTGGGTGATGGATGTTGAGGACGGTATGTGCTATGGTGAGTGCTGTGAATTGTTTAAGGCTGGTGATTCACAGACTTGTACCCCTGAAACAAATAATACTTTGTATTTTCATAATAAAAAAAAGAAGGGCTGGAGCTATTTAATGCACCACTTCACTATCCCTAGCCAGAATCAAGATCCATCTGCCTATATTACCTGATTCATGGGTGGATGAGACTCCTCCTGGTGTCCTTGGCCCAGAGCTGTGGTGCTGGATCACACAGCTCCCACATAGTCACTCTTATTCATAGATGGGTGCTGAATATTTGTTTTTGGGGATGGGGGAATAACACATTAAACCCACAGCCAATAGCACTATAACTCATGCCTGAATGAAGCTTATCTAACACACATATTTTTCTGTAAGGTATATTACAGTTTCCTCGCACATTCTCCTCCCACCCCCACCCCACACTGACAACTAAAGAGAATCCCTCTCACCACCTTCTTAACAGGGGGAGAGCTACCAGGCTCTCAGATTTTACTGACCCCATTGTACCCCCGGCCCCACAGGGTCAAGCAAGACCCAAGCAGAGCCTCAGAAGCTGTCACCATCTCTGCACTTCAAAATAATAAGGACTTCGAATCTTCTACTAATTCCACTCTCCAGTCCAACACACCTTCCACATACAGGAACAGGAGGATAGATATCTGGAAACCTCACTAAGAGAGATAAAGGAGAAAATGATTTTAAGTGGTATCAACATTTTCTAAAGCTCAAATTATGCCACTGCCATAAAATTGACAAATTAAATAACCCAACAATTGGCCATGATGCAGGTCAAAGGAAATTAATGTTGTTCCCTTCATTGTAAGGGAGAGGACAGAAACAACTGTAGTGGTCTTATGTCACTATAATGCTGATGTCATTTCACTTTGGCTTTAAAATATATTTTAACACCTGATAAATAAAGTTAGCTCTCTCTTTACTTTTTGCTTTTAGAATTTTGCTGGCTATTCTCCCATCTTTTTGTGGTGGTGGATTAGGACTGGAATGGGTCAAGGTAAAAAAATAGAGCATTGGATTAAAGGGTGGCTATGGCATTTGAAAAGTACAGGAACAATAGTAGTCATAAGAACTGGGGAGCTGTTCTAAGCTCTTGTTAACTCTTTTAGAAGCCTATAGAAGAAAAAGACAAACTCGGGCCATCCAACTACTACATTTGTGACTTAATAATATTGTTTAAAGTGATCCTTACCTTCTCCAAGCTCTATGAAAATTAGACTCAAGATCCGTTTGTTTATAAGAGTATCAGTGCTATGATAAATATGGAATTCCCAAGCTTTCCAGGTCTCCGATGTCAACAAGGCCCTAATAGGAAAAGGATGGGATCCTAAAACTCATTGGCAAGCTGAAACTAATACCACCAGAATGCTCCGAATGGCAGAGCAGATGCCCACTGTGTGTTAGAAGAGAGCAGTCCCTCTTAGCTAAAAATCTTGCAAGAACCTCATCTGACACATGTGCCTCAAAGATAATGTGTGTCAGCATCAAGATCTACCTTCTTGAACAGAAAGATGTTGTCTCTCCTTGAGGAGAAAATACAGTTGATTGTGACTATTCATGAACTCCATATTTGTGAATTTGCCTACTCACTAAAATTTATTTGTAGTCCAAAATCAATACTCACAACACTTTCATGGTCATTTGACACCATATGCATAGATGCAAAAAATCCGAGCTGCTTGCTGCACACACACCCAGCTGATCAGACAAGACCGTGTTCTACCTTCTTGTTTCAGGGCTTATACTGTAAACAAGTATTCTTTTTCCAGCCTATTTAGTACTGTGTTTTCCACATTTTTGTGTTTCTTGTTGGTGATTTTTCTGTTTAAAATGTTTCCCGGGGTAGTTCTGAAATGCTGCCTAGTGTTTCCAAGTGCAAGAAAGCTATGATGTCTTATAGAGTAAATATATATGTTAGATTATCTTCATTTAGTTGTGATTTATAGTGCTACTGGTTGTGAGTTCAATGATAATTAATTGACATTATGTGTTTTTAAAAGATTTTATGTATTTGACAGAGAGAGGGAGAGAGAGAGAGAGAGAGAGAAAGCAGAAGTAGGCAGAGAGGCAGGCAGAAAGATAGGGAGAACATTCTCCCCACTGAGCCGGGATCCTGATCAAGGGCTCCATCCCAGGACCCTGGGATCATTTCCTGAGCTTAAGGCAGATGCTTAACCAACTGAGCCACCCAGGTGCCACAACAGATATTACATATTCAATAAGGTTTTAAAAACAGAAGAAGGGGGTGGGATTATGGACATTGGGGAGGGTATGTGCTTTGGTGAGTGCTGTGAAGTGTGTAAACCTGGTGATTCACAGACCTGTACCCCTGGGGATAAAAATATATGTTTATAAAAAATAAAAAATTAAAAAAAAAAAAACAGAAACATATATAAAGCAAGGCGTGTGTTGGCCAGTGTAGGGAAGTGTTGTGACTCCAAACTAGTAAAAATCTAACCATGTATTTATCCTACAAGTAATGGCTCAGTGACTTTATAGAAAATAACTACCTCAAATAACAAGAGTTAACTGCACCTTATACATGAAAGGAATTTCAAGTTCTACCTAAGAAGTACTTGGCAGGAACTAAAGGAATACCTGTGGGAGTAGACTGGTGGTAGTGAAGGTAAGGAAATATAAGACTGGATAGGGAAAGTTCTAGTGACATAGGGAACATCCTCCCCTGCCTTGTGATTCAACATTCTGGCAAGGGTGCCTGGAGCCAGTCCTAATACGGTTTTAGACAGCATTGGAAACTTGAACATGATGATGCCTACATAAATGAGGTGGAGATAATAGAAATGCTTTGGAACAGTATTAAAGAGAAACTTAGAAAGATCCAGATATTAAAATTTTGAATAGATATTTAAAGTGAGACTGGAGAACCCACCACCTGCCTTCATTTCATGGATGAACCCAGAGGACACATTCTTCACTAAAGCAATGAGGAATCTAAAAATGAGAGAGCTCAATAGCTCAGGGTTGACAGTAGGACATACTGCCATGGAGCAGACTGTCTTACTTATTACTGGAAGATTTCTTTTCATGCAGGTTTGAAGCGTGTACAGAATTTGACCACATATCTGCCCATAAAGTAAGTATACACAAATTCAAAGAGTGAGATAATGCAAAGAATTTACTTTAACAACTATGCAACAGCTATTAGAAATTAATAGCAAAATCTAACTAGAAACTCTCTTAAAGTTTTAGGTTTTACATTTATATATAGAAAGAGTTAATTTTTCTTTATTGTGTGACATATGGATTAAAGTTTTTAAAATATGGATATCTAATTGTTGTGGAACCATTTGTTTAAAGACTATCTTTCTGCACTGAAAGTGTAACTTAACCTTATTACACCTTTGTCAAGAATCAATTGAAAATATATGTATTAGTCTATTTCCAGATTCTCTATTCTGTTCCATTGATCTCTTGTCTGTCTTTATGCCAACAGCACATTCTGTTGATTACTGTACCTATGCTTAATTTCATGTTTCAACTTTACTGAGCTAAGGGATGCCTAGCTAGCTGGAGAGACAATTTCTGAGTATTTGTGAGAGTGTTGCTAGAACAGATTAGCATATAATCGGTACGCCAAGTAAAGAATATCCACCCTCACCAATGTGGGTGGGCATTATCCAATCTGTTAATGGCCCAGATTGAACAAAAAGACAGAAGAAGGTTGAATTCTCTTTTCTTGAGCTGGGACATCTATTTTATCCTGCCCACAGATGACAAGAGCTCCTGTTCTGGGGCTTTGTATTCTGGGACTTATATCAGCTGTGCAGCCTGCTCCCCCAGGCCTTCAGTCTCAAACTGAAGTTATACCATCAGCTCCCTCACTGCGCAGGTTGTCACTCAGACTGAATTATACCACCATCTTTCCTTGTTCTCCAGCTTACAGTTAGTTATTGTGGGACTTCTCAGCCTCCAGCACTGTGTGAATCAATTTCTATATTAAATCTCTTATATTTAACTCTACATGTCCTAATAGTTTTGCTTTTCTGGAGAACCCTACTACTCTATAATTTTATAATAAATCTTTAAGTCAGGTAGTGTAAGTTTCCCAACTTGGTTCTTTTACAAAGTTGTTTTAACTATTCTAAGTATTTTGCAGTCCATATGAATTTCATAATCAGCTTGCCAATTTTGTAAAAAAAGACTGCTCTAATTTTGCTTGGGATTGGACTGAATCGACAGATGAGTGTTGGGGGAACTAACGTCTTAAATAGAGTCTTCTGATTCATGAACAAGGTGTTTCTCTCCATTTATTTAGTTTTTCTTTAACCTCCTGCAGCAAAGCTTTATAGGTTTCAGTTTATAGGTCTTGCACATCTTTTGTCAGACTTATTCCTATTTATTCCATATTTGTTGATGATATTTAAACTTGATTTTTAAAATTTCAAATTTCTAATTGCTTATTACTAAAATATAAAAATACAATTGATTTTAAAATAATGACCTGGTATCAGGCAACCTTGCTAAACTCATTTCTTGGTTCTAAAAGGTTTTTAATAAATTCCACCATATTTTCTACATGGACAGTCTTCTGCAAATAAAATATTATTTCTTTCTTTCCAATCTGGAGGGGTTTTATTATTTTTCTTGCCTAATTGCACTGGATAGAAGCCTAGTAAAATGCTAAATAGAAGTGGTGAGAGCAGCCAACCACATCATGTTTCTAACAACCTTAGAAAAAAAACATTTGCTCCTTTACCACTGAGAATATTAGCTGTAGGATTTTTGTAGAGGTCATTTTATCCCTTTGAAGAAATTCCCTGTCCTAGTTTGCTGAGAGGTTTGGTGGTGGTTTCTTTTTTGTTGTTATTGTTGCTATTGTTGTTTTTTCCAAATTAGGAATGGAAGCTGGATTTTGTCAAATGATTTTCTGCATCTACTGAGATGATTGTGGGTTTTTTTTTTTCCCTCTGCTAATGTGTATTACATTGATTTTCAAATGTTAAGACAATTTTACATTTTTAGGGTAAGCCCTACTTGGCCATGATACATTATCCCTTCTATATATTGTTGGATTTGGTTTGTTAAAATCTCACTTAGAATTTTTACATATGTGTTCATGATTGATACTGTTCTGTAGTTTTCTTTTCTTGAAGTATCTTTGTGTGGTTTTGGTATCAGAGTGAGTTGAGAAGTTTGCTCTCCTCTTCAATTTTCTGCAGAACTGGCATTCTTTCTTCCTTAAATGTTTAGAGAATTCAGCAGAGCTTGGAATTTGTGACTCAGGTTTAGGCAAATTTTAGATATGACACAAAAGCATGATCAAAAAAGGATTAATAAACTTATTAATAACTTTTATTTGAAAGACACTTAATAGAATGAAAAGACAAACTACAAGCTGAAGGAATATATTTATAAAAACATATCTGATTAAAGACTTGTATTCAAAATATATAAAGAACTCCCAGAAATGCAAAACAAAACAAAACAACAAAAAAAAAAAACCAAAGAGAAAAAACCCCCAGTAACAAATAGGTATAAAATTTGAACAGATGTTTTGCCAAAAAGATTCATGGATGAAAAATAAGCGCAGGAAGAAGTAGTCAGAATCTGCAGTCATTAGGTAAATGTAAATTACAACCACAGCAAGATGATGTACTTTGTTAGAATGTCTGAAATTTAAAAGATTGCTTTACTAAAGTGCTAATGTGGAGGAACTGAAACCTTTGTACAATGCTGTTGGGAATGTAAAATGGTAGAATATCTTAAGGAAATAATTTGGCAGTTTCTTTAAAAGTTAAACATGTAACATGTATGTCCCATGTAATCCAGCCATTGTACTCCTATGTATTCGCCCAAGAGAAATCAAAGTATATGTCTATATGAGGACTTGTAATCAAATATTCATATGAGCCTTATTGAATTAGTAAAAAATTGGAAACCTAGAGATTGATCAATAGGTAAAAGCACAGCCATAAATAGAATACTACCCAGCAATAAAAATCAACTGTTGATACATGAAATAACACGAATTAACCTAAAAATTATTACACTAAGTGAAAGAAGTCACAACAAAAAATTGTACACATTGCATGAGGACATGACATAAAATGTTATAACGTGCAAATTAATCTATAATGACAGAAAGCAGATAAGTCATTTCCTGGAAATAGATGGGCAAGGAGAGGTATAAAGGAAAGATTATATAGGGGCATGGTGAAACTTTTAAAGATGACGGATATGGATATGATTGTAGTGATGGCCTCATGGGTATGTGTTTATGTGCATTTTATTTTTAAAAACGTTTGTACATTTAAATGTGTGCAGTTTCTTATGTTAAATTTTCTTCAGTAAAGCTTATAAAAATTTAAATACATTAAAAATATCATAAAGAAAATAAAAACACAAACCATGAATGGAGACAAGATAATTTGCCACAGTATGGATTACAAATGATTGGGATTCAGTAAATCCCCTAAAAATCGGTAAGAAAATAGGGGACAACTCAAAAGAAGAGCAGGTTAAAGTAATGAATAGAAATTTCACAGATGAGGATGCATACATGACTCTCAAGTACATGAAATTATATTTAATTTCTTCAGTATGGAAAGTAAAAGTACTTTCCAGATGGGTTAAAATGGAAAAGTTAAAATTAAATGTATGTGAGGATGTGGAGTAATAGGAATTGGATATAAATTGGTATAACCACTTTTGAAAACAGTTTGCTATTTCCAGGAAAATTGAACACACTTAAATTCTACCTCCCCATAATTCCACTCTTGGCTATATGCCTAAATAAACTGTTGAATGTGTATTTATAAACAACAATACTTATTGCAAGATTGTTTAAAAATTATATAAAAAGTCTCAATATCCATTAACAGTATAAAGAGTATATAATTTATGGTATATTCATGCAACAGTATACTCATAAACATGTAAAATGAGTGAACTATAGTGTATCTAACCACGATTATAACTTAAAAACAATGTTGAGTGAAAGAAGCAAGTTACAGAAGAATTCTTACAAATTCTTATAAATTTCAAAAGCAGGGAAAACTGAAGAGTGTATTTTAAGAGCTATATGCTTAGGTAGCAAAATAAAAACAAAAACAAAAGTCCCACACTAAACATACAGGAAAGCAAGAGAATGATCAATTCAGGGTACTGTTTATCTTTGGATAGGGACAATGAATGAGAAGGTCTCATAGGATGTATCTGAGATATGGTAGTATTCTGTTTCTGGGCTTGATATGGGTACATGGATTTTGGTTTATTACTACCATTGAATTTGTACATTTATATTTTGCACAGTCTTTGTTAGGTATGCTCTATTTCACATTTTTTGAATGTTTAATAGAAAGTATAGGAGAGAGATGACAGGGAGGAGACTGGTTAAAAGGCTAATGCAATTATTTACAAAAAAAAGAAATCTAAAGACTTGGAGCTCTATATTATCTGTAAGTCAGGGTAGTTAGCTTGAATAATTATTTGAAATTAAACGAGTTAACCTAAGTGCTTTGAATACTATATCCCCAAAGCAAGACTCAATAATTATTCGTTTTCCACCTCTCTTTCCTTACTGATTCCTATACTGTACGTGTATATACATAGATAGCAAAGAGTGAATATACTAGATAAGTTTTCAGTGCCAATCCTGGAAGTCTAGTGCTATCCTAAGTATTCTTAAGAGTTGCCTGACCAAACTTGTGTTGAGACTGTTGATTTGGTTTTGAATGAAACACAACAAGGTAGTGGTTCTCAAACTTAGGTGTGCCCAAGGATCACACTTAAACATAAGGATTACACACACTAAGGTTCCTATTTTGTTAAGAGGCGATTAATTAGAACTTACACACACAAAAAATTCTGATATAACAGATTTGAATGGGACCCAGAAACCTGCATTTTAAAAACAAGCACTCCCCAATCATATTCACACAGATGGTCTACTCTAGACTTTTGGAAATGCTGGTTTTACTGATTAAAAGTTCTGCAATGAGACTGATCTGGGTTCAAATGAAGTATATCTAGTTCTTTATTTCCTAGGGGTAAAATCTTGGGCCAGTTATTTAACCTCTTTATGACTCAAAATCATCTTGTGAAATGGGACTGTAACAGTTCCCACTTTATAGGACTCTTATGTGAGTTACATGAAGTGGTATATTTAAAAGGTTAAGTGCAGAGTCTGGTATATACATAGTGAACTTTTATTTACAATTACAACTCTTGGTAGTGGTGATTTTGTAGTACATCCAGCTTCTTAACTCCATACAAAAAGTTGATTCAAATCCCTATTACATGCATTTTATTTTATTTCATAGATTTATTTATTTATTTGAGAGAGAGAGAGAGAGAGAGAGAGATTATGAGTGAGTGCAGGGGGAGTCAAGAAGACTCCCCACCAAGTGTGGGGCCTGGCTTGGTTCAGTCCCATAACTCTGAGGTCATGGCTTGAGCTGAAATCAAGAGGAGGATGCTCAACAAACTGAGCCACCCAGGTGCCCCTACATGCATTTTAGCATGTAGTCCTCCTTCTGATTCTATACACATTTCTGATGCGCTTATGTTTTCACGGACTCCCCTGATTCTGATTATCTGTTCCTGAGCAATTTTTGTTCCCTGTTCTATATCATCTATGGTTATTTACTTCTTTGTCATAATTTCAAGGCAAAGACAAAAATGGTCCTTTATACTTCATCATTTCCTTTAGAGCAATCACAAATATAAAGCTGTTGCATGTAGCAAAAATGTAGTCGAAGATCTGGGCGCTACCTCAAGTGCTATGTAGGACACAACTTGGAATCACATGTTAGATCTTTTAGCTGCCATTATCTTTACCACTCCATATAAAAAACCCCAGTCCCCAGACTCCGTGCTAACTGTTCCCTTCCCATCTCTCTTCCTTGGATTACTCTGGAATTTTGAATTCCAGACTGAGCAATTCAGCTCTCTCTAGCCACTCCTAACCCTGAAGTTACCATAAAACAACTCTGTACCTTTTATGCAGCAAGATTCATAGCTTCTTAAAAAATAATTATGATTATAAGTAGTATATAATATAAACCAAGACATTTGGAAATTAATATTGAGAAAAAAGTACTTGCCAGATGGAAAAGAAACAAAGAAGTTGAAAAATCACCTTAAATATTTTCTACCAGATTCTGCCATATTCCACATATATTCAAATAACCCCTTCAACCTCCAGATCACAAAAACTAAAGGTTCATATTTAACTTTTCTATTTAATTGGATACTCAATAGTTATTTAACAGAATAGTTTAGAAGAAAATTAAAGTGCCTTTTCCTTCTTTATCCTACTTCTAGGAAATCAGTGTTTCCAAATAATGACTTTAAATGTAGAGAATTTCTTTCTTTTTTTCTTTCTTTATTTGACAGAGAGAGAAACAGCAAGAGCAGGAACATGAGCAGGGGGAGTGGGAGAGAGAAGCAGGCTTCCTGCTGAGCAGGGAGCCTGATATGGGGCTGGATCCTAGGACCCTGGGGTCATGACCTGAGCCGAAGACAGACGCTTGACAACTGAGCCACCCAGGCGCCCTATGTAAAGAATTTCTAACACACCTGTGTGAAGTGTAGAGAACTTCTTGAGAGTCTAGAGTTTGGGATTCAGTCCTGGTTTTGCCTCGGACAATTTAGCAATTCACTTAACCTCTCTTTACTTTTTAAAATAGGGTGAGGTATATTAGTTTTTTTACTGCTGCTGACACAAATTACCATTATCTTGGTGGTTTTTAAAATTATCTTTACACTTCAGTACATCAGAAATCAGACCAGGATCTCATTGGGTTAAAACCAAGGTATCAGCACTGTTGTGTTCCTTTCTGAAGACCCTCAGAGAGAATCTGTTTCTTTGACCTTTCTAACTTCTTGAGGCTGCCTACATTGCTTGGCTCATGGCTCCCTTCTTCCATCTTTAATGTCAGCAATGATGTAGAGATCTCACATCACATCACTCTAAACTCTTTTTTGTTTCCCTCTTCCACTTTTAAGGACGCTTGTGACAACACTGGGCCCACAGGATAGTGCAGGAGAATCTCCCTATTTTAAGGTCAGAGAATTAGCAAACAACTCAATCTGCAATCTTAATTTCCTTTTATCAACCAAGGTAACATATTCACAGAATCTGGTAATTAAGACTTGGATATCTTTGGGAGGGGCTTATTCTGCCTACCACATCAGGTAACAGAGTATTACTCATTTATTTAACTGAAAACTTCTATGATTTTATGTAAAATCCATCACATTTTGGGTGGGGGAGTAGTAGTCCTTTATAGTACCACTGAGGAGAAATACTTACGTTTACTAAACCATTAAATAAAACCTCTGTAATGAACATTGTTGTTTTACTGAGGGGTCAACTTCTAGTCCATCCTTTTTTGGTACTGGGAAATTTCTGCTTCCCCACTGATGAATCCCAGGATTGCTAATCATATGCCTTATCCTGGGTAAGAAGCAAAAACTTAACCTAAGATAGGCCAACTGAATTCTCTCGTTGGAAACTGAATTGTGGGAAAAGAACAAGATTGACGACAATACATATTTTGTTGTTCCATTGGCTATTACGGCAAAAGTGTCAATCAGCAACAAATATTTCAAATCTTTGGAGCTGCCTGGCTCCTGAGGATGCCAAGCCCAGTTCTTCAGCTTTCTTTTCCTTCCTACAAGCAGCTATATATTCTCCCAGTATTTTGCTTATATTAGATAACTTCTAGCATGCAATCAAATTGATACTCTCTCATTCTTTGACCTCTATGACTACATTTCCTGTTTCTCTCAGCTTGTCTGACCACTCCAGGCTCCTACCACGTGAGGTTCCTTTTAGAACTCTCCTCTCTTTTCTGTTCCATAATTGTCCATTCTTAGATGATTTTTATTCTTTACATTTTCAATGAGATTTCAGTCAAAGCTGTGGCTTTGACTCTTATCTTTACACTGAATTCACAACTCCTGTATTGATCTAACTCTACATTTGCCTGCTATTCATCATCCGCATTTAGGTATCACACTACTAACTCAAACTCAGTAGGACCCAAGTCATATACCTCTCATTAATTTAAAAGCTGGTTTATGTTCTTCATTCCTGATTTCTGTTATCCAGTCCCCCAGGATGGAAAATTGATTAGGAGCAGTCTTTCTAATTTTTACTATATTAGATATCTGTTGCTTTTACCTATCCTATATGACAATTTCTTCGAGAAAACTACACTTCTCTCATTCCATGTCAGTCATGGTACTCCGCCTCCGCCCTTCACAGAAATGGTTATGTGATTATACAGAACCAATATGTATAATCATTTATAATGCAATATTTATTATAATTATACTGTTATACTTTTTATTAATTTTAGAGAGAGACAGAGATAACAAGTGAGCAGAGGGAGGGAGTTGAGAGGAAGAGAAAGATTCTCAAGCTGACTCCACACTAAACGTGGAGTCCAATGTGGGACTTGATCTACAACCCTGAGATCATGCCCTGGGCTGAAATTAAGAGTTGGATGCTTAACAGACTGAGCCACCCAGGTGCCCCATTGTTATATTAGTATAATCATATGTAATACACAACACAATAATTGTAACATTTATAAATATGAGGTTGGGAAAGAGAAGTCATTGTTACTTTAAGTAGCTAAGCTGGAAGGATATAAATCTGTCATGTACAGCGAGCCTGTCTGGCTCATTATTAGGGGAGTTTTATTTTAAAAGTGTCATCCTGGGGCACCTGGGTGGCTCAGTGGGTTGGGGCTCTGCCTTCAGCTCAGGTCATGGTCTCAGGGTCCTGGGATTGAGCCCCACGTCGGGATCCCTGCTCAGCGGGGAGCCTGCTTCTCCCTCTCTCTGCCTGGTTGTGATCTCTGTCTGTCAAATAAATAAATAAAATCTTTGAAAAAAAAAAGTGTCATCTTAAACTGCAAGGATACCCATTAAACATCACAATTAAACATGACAAAGGAGAAGCCATGTTGTCAAAATATCCATTTAACCCACCCAAACATCTCAAACCCACACTTTGCTGACCTTTGATAACCTCATTTTTTAAAGTTTCTTTTCCTTTTTTTAAACAAGAGAAAGTAGACAGGTACATGTTGGTAAATGTTAATTGCACAAATCCACATAAAGACACAGTGTAATCTCTGAGCACAATATAGGGAAAAGGCTAGAATTCTATGCACTACTACACAGGGGCCTAGTACCTTCCAGCTTTCAGCATAGCTAAGGGAGCAGAAGGTTTTTCTTTTTTCCCCACAGAGCACAGTGGTGTTGATTCCATAAAGTTTTTGTTGAGACAAGGGGAAATAAAAATGAATTTGGAACAGAAGGGGGTAGAGATTCTTCTCCCATTATATTCCCCCTGAATAAGTTGAGAACCATGGTATAAAAGGAGAGAAAAGAAACTTCAGAAAACAGGGTGAATGAGCACCAGAGGGAGGGGAAAAACACTGCAACTTGATCCCAGGGATTGGAGAAAATTAAAAAGGAAGTTGGAATCCAACAGTATTCCATTAAGTCATCTTCTCCTGCATCCTCCTCCTTCTATCGCCTCATCATCATCTTCCTCATCTTCATCCTCATCTCCTTCTTCAATATCTTCCAATCATTTTATTTCCTTCCCCCTTTTTATCAACCATATGAAGAACCAAGTAGTACTATAATGAAATAGCCAAATACCATCTTTGATGACCACTCCTATCTCATCTGCACCTGCCTCAGAATGGTCAGTAAATCAGGTGGAGCTCTCTGGTTCCTCATGCTGTCTCTTCCTGCTGGTTTTATTCTGCGTTTGACTTGAATGTTTTGTCAAATCCTTTCCAGATTTCCATTTGATTTCAGTGGACTTTGATGATGGATCACTACTCTATTCAGATGAAATTCTTTGGGGGAGAACTTTATTTTCAAAGTAAGGGTTTTCATCAAAATTAAGATCTATTCTGTAACCTGATTTAATACTCCAAGCAGTGCAGACACTTGTGGATGGCTGACATATGTTATTACCCAAAGATTCAGGATTTTGGCAATAAATTCCAACCTCTTCTGGAAAATGGCTGGCAAAGTTGTTACATTTCTTTTCTACTTTCAAAATCACCTCAGTGGCTTGTTCATTAAGTCTGTTTATTTCATTTTGCATTTCATTAATATGTTCAGTTGCTTCTTGCTGTTTCTTTTTCTCCCTTGGCAAGTGCTGAGAGGTTGACATCGCCTCTGGCTAGGGGGCAGGAGGCAATCTTGGTTTCTTCCTTTGAGGTAGGACTGAAGACTGCCATTTGGGGGCCATGCTGTGAGGAAACTCCATAAAACCAGGAGAGATGCACATCTGGAAGAGGTTCTGATTACTCCAAAGTTAACTTATCTTATTTTAAATAATTATTTACATGTCCATTTTGCCTTACACAAATACTTGATTTTATTCATCTGTATATTCTTATCATGCTTTCCATATACTGTTTAAACATTTAAACATTACTGTTGAAACATAAGTACAAGAAAACATTGTTATTGCAGGGTGAGCACAGGATTACAGTGACTTTATTTTATGACAAAAATTATCCTAGTACTTTCTAATAGATGACTTAATTTAATCCATGTAACTTCATACTTTGGGAAACAAAGACCAAGGGAAGTAAGGATAGTGTGTGAAGGTGAAAGATGGTGACTATAACAGAACATGAATCCAGATTTTTCTGACTACAAAACTCAAACCTTTTCTACTTCATCATACACCACTCTAGTTTGTTACTGCCAGTACTATGAATACAGTTTTATTTCAGTGGGCCAGATTCACCTTAGTCAAAGATGGGCTTAAATTGTAAAAGCTGAGATTTCCTGAAAGCTCTTGCCCCACCAGTTCGTGATTTCATAAAGAAACAAATGTTTTGCAATTTAGGCATTATTTTTTATCTATAGGTATAGTCCCAAAATGCATAACACAAAACTGAAATAGCAGAAATTGAGCCATAGTTTTGTTGAAACACACTAGTATAACCAGAATATGCAAAATAAACATACCTTTTCTGAAATAGTGTATTACATATTAAGAAAGCAAAAAAAGTTGGTTTTGTTCTCCCCTCCAAGTATTTTCTTCTTAAACCACTTTTAGTTTGTATTCTAGTCCTTACTCAAGAGATAAGCTACAATTCTACTGTTACTAGCTCATTTTTGTTGACTTTGAGCAGGTTATCAACTATTTTAGTCTCCTCATCTGTAAAAAAAAAAATGCAGAGAAAAATATCGAAATTTAGATAATAAATTTGTTCTCAAAGGGATTAGAATTCAGCTCAAGAAGAAAACTTCGTACTGTACTACAACGACGTGAACAATTATCACAACATATTTGTAACTTATTAACTATAAAATTACTTCCTCATTTCGGAAGTATTATTCTGCCCTTTGCCTGATATTTAGTGTGGTATCATTTGGTTTAGGACATACAATACTGTACAATAATGAAATATCAGACTATGTGGGTTACTAATATTATTCAAAAAATTATAATCTTATGATGGTTAAGTAAGTTTTTACTTGCACTTATTTGGTATAAAATACAGTGTAAAAACAAATGATCTGGTTATATTCTTCAACAATTACCAACTTTACCTTATCCGTCCTCGTGATTATAAAGGAAAAACAAATATATCTGATATATATTATTTTTGAGGGTGTTTTGCTTTAAAAAGTCTTGGAAATCAAGTTAATAATATACTTAAAAACTAAAAAATAAACTGAAATAACAATTTTCTAGTTTTTCCCCATTTTCTCATTCCCAGGTAAAGAGATATCTCTAAGAAGAAAAGGGCTAAGGCTCCTAAATCTAGGGCCTTATTTTTCTCATCTGTAAATTGGGGATCTGTAAATTTTCTCATCTGTAAATTGTAAAATCTAGATCTTAATGTGGATTGAGATTACATTTGTCTCTTAGAAAAGGACATAAAACCTAGCATTCTTCCACTTACCATTTGACTGATCTTGCCCAAGTTACTTTACTACTTTGAACTTTTGTTTTACTCATTTGTAAAATGGGGCTAATATGTCTAGTTTATGTAGGTTTGTTTTGAGGATCAGATAAAAAAAATGTGAAAATGTTTTTACATCACTGATTTGTAAAATGGGGCTAATATGTCTAGCTTATGTAGGTGTGTTTTGAGGATCTGATAAAAAATGTGAAAATGTTTTTACCAAGTATAAGAAAATGTAAGACTAATTATTTCCAAAATGAAATATAATTTTCCCTGCTACAAAGTGCTACAGATTCTCAGACAAAATATCATATGGAAAAGGACTCAAAGTCTTTTCTCTATAATGACCCACTTCTTACTGTGTCTGCTTTCCTATAGAAATAGTTCTATCTTTGTACTTGTCTAGGTTATAGCAAAGTCATTTGTGGCAAAGGACAGCAATTGCCCCATGTTACTGCTAATCATTTCAAGAATAACTGAACAGTTAATGACATTTCTGTCCCTTCTGGAATGTAAAAAAAAAGATTCTTGAAACATATGTTTCAAATTCTTGAAACTATGTGTTACATAAACAATGGTTTCCTATAGAGAACTCTTCTCTAATAATGAAAAGGCAACTTGTATATAATGACAACTAAATGGCTGTGAATGTTAACTAACTGAAAATTACGAAACTATATTCCTAAAGTATAATCTTCCTTGAATCAGAGAAGCAGTGTAAGCTAATATAACAAATAGTACAAGGAAAAAAGAATAAGAAGATATTTCTAATTGTTGATAATTTTTTAATTAATAACTAATGTACTTTCTTAACCAATGATAAAGTTAAATTGAGAAAGGGACAAATTTTGTAAAGTTGAATATTTTACTTATTGATTTTCCAGAATGTAGTTATAATGTATGTAACTCTGTAATAGTTGTCAACAGTATCCTTTGCAAATTAATGATTTATTCAGCTGCCCTATTAGAGGCCTAGAACTCAAAATCATGTCAAGAAAAGGGACAAATTATGCCTATAACCACTCTTGTATTATTAAAACTGGTCTATAAAAAGGCATACATTTAAAAACTCACCCCAGGGGCGCCTGGGTGGCTCAGTGGTTAAGCTGCTGCCTTCGGCTCAGGTCATGATCTCCGGGTCCTGGGATCGAGCCCGGGATCGAGCCCAGCATCGGGCTCTCTGCTCAACAGGGAGCCAGCTTCCTCCTCTCTCTCTGCCTGCCTCTCTGCCTACTTGTGATCTCTATCTGTCAAATAAATAAATAAAATATTAAAAAAATAAATAAATAAAAATAAAAACTCACCCCAATGAGGACAGTATGAATTGTCCAGGATTCTAGAAATATTCTCTCCAGAATAAAATATACCAAAAAGTTGTCTTTAATTTGGTATATATGTGGCTTAATGCTATTTAGTGAATTTTCCATGTATGTAGGGCAAATGTCACATCTATAGCATAAAACATGACTGGAAAGATGTGACATTGTTGCAACATTGTTACATGCTGACACAAAACCTATCTAGTCCAAACCCTTTTTTTCTCTGTTATTTTTATATTATCTGCATTTAATGGAAACACTCAAAACAATACAGTAGTCCCTCCCCACTTATCTGTGGGGGATATATTCCAAGAACCCCAGTCAATGCCTAAAACCACAGATAGTTCCAAATCTCATATATACAATGTTTTTTCTTATGCATGCAAACTACCTATGATATAGTTTAATTTATAAACAGGCACAGCAAGAGATTGATGATAAATAATAGAATGGAATAATTTTAACAATTTATTATATTAAGAATATTAGCAATATATTATAATAAAGTTAGTGTATATGGTCTCTCTCTGATCTTACCTCTGTCTATACTCACCTCTGTCGTGATGATGTAAGATGATAAAATGCCTTCATGATGAGAAGAAATAAAGTGAAGGATGTATAGACTATGACTTAGTGTTAGGCTACCACTGACCTCCTGACAGGTCAGAAGGAGAATGACCTGTTTTCTGACGGTGGAGAACTGAAACTGTGGAGAGCAAAACTGGATAAGGGGGAACTACAGTATAATGAAATTCCCCCAAAAGTAAACTTTTAATCTCTTCTCTCTCAAATCAATGGATTTCAAATGAGAAAGCAATTTACCACAACATCCACGGGTTTCTGACCAACATTACAGAGAAAAGGATGGACTTTGGAGTGCAGCCACCTAGGTTTAAATCCTGCTTCCACCAGATGATAGCTGTGTAACCTAGAGTCAATTGCTTAACTTCTCTGTCCCTCAGTTTGCACATTAAATAACGATAGTAAAGCTACATTATCTCACAGTATTTTGAGGAACAATTTGTTAATATTTCTACAGTACTTGGAATACAGTGTATATAATACAAATATTTGCTCAGTTAATTTAACAGAATTGATCATAAGATATAGAGTTTACGGAGGAACTGCTTCAATTAGCACTGGGTTTTTGTCAGTAATGAAAAACATTTTATAAAAAAAATTCTGAAAAATATCCTCAGCTTACTTTCAAGTCAGCAGGTGTCCATTAAACCCTGTGCATCTGGTGCCTTGGGGACGCAAAACAGGTTTATGTGGTCTCGCCCTCGGGAAGTTAACAGACTTCCCGCACTAAACGCTCACAGAACAGAGTTCAAAGGAACATGCAAAAGGAAACTACTACACTGCCACATAAATCACCCGACAAATAAAGGTACTTGAAAATTCAAGTGCTCTAAGTATATGAGTAAGTGCTCTATGTATATCGATAAAAAGCAATTATCAATTGGGAATGCATTTCACATCTACACAGAAAGCTGCTAAATACAAAGCCTCGCATCAACAGACATTGTGCAGCGGCCAAGTTTTCCTTATCTCCGCCTGGGATGTCTGATAAAACCTTGAGTGACCCCACAAAACGCGGCGAATGAAACCCGCTCTGGAAACATCCAAGGGCCGGCGACGGATGCCCGAGAACCCGGAAGACAACGTGCTCACGGGCTCGGCGGACACCTGCATCTTGAGGCTCCCTGCCACAGTCGCGATTAGGGACGAGGCTGTTGTCGCGGCACGTGCTGACCAGTCTGCCCCCGCCAGAAGCAGGAACCACGCGGCTCCCCTCGCCCTCGCATACGATCATCCGCAGGTACGTGCGGTTCTCCCCCCGCCTGTCGGGAGAAGGCAACTTTGAATGAGGAGCCGCCGGGATACGGCGCACAAAGAAAGCCACCGAGCGCACCCACACGGCTTCCCGCGGCCCCGCTCCAGGACATGGGGGACTCCAAGCTGAGAGACGACAGGTTCCTCGAAGCTAACGGTTCTCACGCCACCGCCCCCATCTCAGGGATGAACATCCGAGCTCAATGCCGGGCGAGAACACGCCAGTTCAGCCGGCCGCCGAGGTGCCAGTCAGAGTCACCCCACTCAGCCGCCCCCGATCAGGGCCCCTCACCCCGTCGCCCTCGTCCGGACCATACGTCACTTCCGGCGCGCGCCCGCCCGCGGAGAAAGAACCCGGCCCGGGCGGGGGGGAGGGGGGCGGTGAACCAGGGGGGCGGGGCGGGGGAAAGGGGAGTGTCTGCCCCCGCCGCCGCAGCCGCCGCGGGTGCTCCAGCTGCTGCCTCCTGGGCTGAGGAGTTGGCTGAAGCCCTGCCCTCCGAACCGGCCCAGTCTTCCCGCCCGCTCTCGGGGCGCCAGCGCCGGCAGCACTCATCGCTTCGACCCGTGCAGAAGCGAGACTTGCTTCAGCCGGTGGAGTGGCGGGGACGGCCCCGGCCCCCCTTTCCCCTCCCTGACCCCTTCTTTCCATCGCCGCCGTCATGGGGAACGCGGCGACCGCCAAGAAAGGCAGCGAGGTGGAGAGCGGTGAGTCAAGGGCCGGGTCTGGGTACCGTACGGGAGGGCGGGCGCGGGGCATCGACCGCGCGTCCGGGTCGGAGCCCCGAGGCCGCGGGCATGGTCCAGGCCTCGCAGCGGCCGCCGGGAACTGCTCGTGGGGGCCCTAGGGACCAGCTGCCTTCCTCCCCCCAGCCCCCGCCCCGCCTCCGGCGTGAGGGCCGAGCGCGTGGGACCGGATGGAGAGATCGAGGGAGAACAGTGTTCCCCGAGATTCCCTTTCTCTTTAGAGCGAGGGGACGCACTCGCTAGAACAATTCCCCAAATATGGTCCGGATAAAGAAGTCCCTTGTACCACTGCAATCCTCGCTTCCTCTACCCTAGACCATCTCTTTGGGAGCCACAGGTAGTGCTGTGGGCAGAGTTGGCTCTTTTCCCTCCATCACTTGGGTTCTGCCCAACCTAATCACAGCTTAGGTACGGGGCTGCTAGTCTGGCTCTCTGCAGGTAAGGTTAATTCTGAATAAGCAGCAGTGGTTTTGAGATCTTACATCTCTTAGGAATGGAAGATGTAACAACTAAACTGCAACTTTATCCATGAAAAAAACCAAGGCAGGTTTGCCTTTGCTTGAAACATTTCAGGAATCTCCTAGAGTGTCTGTAAAACTTAAAGGTCTCTGGGAGATGAAGTGCTTCCACAATAAGATGAATTTCTTCTGACGCTGAAAAGTGCAGGCACCCTGCACTTTACACCAGATAGTAAAAAATCATGCAAGTTGAATTTCTGTATAGTTCAATCAGTCAGGATGGTTGTGAAAAAATATTAATGTGCCTTTGTCAGGTTCATCTCTGATTTTATAATTCAAAATGATAAGACAACAAATGGTACTTGTTATGTCACCAGGACTGAATGACATTTTAGCACTTGAGGGAATGCCAGTGATTTATTCCAGTTTGTATAATTAGTATCTTTTAATGTTTCTATGTTTGTAATGTGTTTTAGGTTGATTTTGTAATTTAGCATGAAGGAATTAGCTTTTTTTTTTTTTTAACAACAAAGCAGAATCAATTCAGAAAGATTTAGTCATTCATTTTGTTTAATGTGAATAATGAGATCAGATTATATGTTTATATTTCACCAGTGAGGTTTTGGTGTTAGTTTTCAGGAGCTCCAGAAAAGTTTGTTGTAATGTCATACAGATTATCAGTGACCATACTTTAGTATGTGATAGGGAAATTTTAAAAAGCCCATGTAGAGGTAGAACTTTGTTATCTTTTCTTTTTTAACTGCACAAATGTAGTAACTGTACAGAAAGAATAGGAATGTGGAAGATGTAAAGAATTATTTGTGTCTGGTAAGTTATTTTCGTTTTAAAGATAAAAACGTGCTAATTGTGTTGCAAAGGAGTGTGCTTGGTAATTGAATCATATCAGTGATTTTCATTGGCAAGTACTGACATGTACAGTGTTTCCATTTTTAATAATGATAGTAGACTCTTCTCTGATCTATATATTTACATTATTAAGTTACCAAACTTATTCTCCCCAAGACAGTACTGATTTGAAGCTCAGAACTATTGGATAATCTTGGAATATTTACAGAAAACAGGATGGAGACTTTAAATGTTTATCTAAATATATTTAAATTATTCCTATGAATAAAATCTTTCCTGAGCTCTAACTATTAGTGACAGCCTATTTAGTAAGTATGTTAGCCAGCTTTTTATGTAAGTTTATTTATGGAAACTGAAGATCAGTATGGTAGTTTAAATGAATGTTGTGAAGTAATAAAAGAAAATAGCGAGTGATATCTCATAGGGACAGTTATTAGAAATGCCATGTGTTGATCACTCTGTAATTTTATCTGGAGCAATGTTATCATGTGTGTGTTGTTGCTGTTCTATAGTCAATAAAGTTTATTGATATCTCTTAAAACTTAATGAAAGGGCAGCTTTTACCATTGCAAACCTAATTGTTCTGCGTATTTCTTTAAAAAAATTATTCTTGAAAATAAATGCCTTTGAAAATTTGAATGTAGTTATTTAAACTTCAGTTGATACATAACAACATAAACTTCTGGAAATATAAGTAATCTTAGAAATCAGCCTGTATAATCATTCCATTTAATGATTATAAATAGTGATAAATGATTCTAAAGCCAAAGAGTTTGACCTTTGAAGAAGCTGAAGTTAAGATCAGATTACTAGTGATACTAGAGTATCACTAGAATCTGAATCCATTGTGCCTCATGAAATAATCAATTAATACCCATATTTTCAAAATGTCTGTAAAGTGTATTAGTTTCATGTGGAGACTAAGAAAAAGTTCAAGAAATCTACTACCTAGTATAAGTGAAAAAATGTATTCATAAAAGTTATCTGAAGAGCAAAATATGGTAAGTGCTGATATTATGGAAAGTGAAGTTAGAACTCTGAAAACTACAAGTAGGGAAATGTTTGATTTGAAATGATGATTAATATATGTTTATAAAAAATAAAAAATTATATTAAAAAAAATGTATAAGGTTGACTAAGATTTGAGGTTTGGTTTGGACCATGCCTGATATAGGTGACTCTGGAGCTTCGTTATAAACATATTCCAGAAGAATGAAACTTTTACCATTTGGTGCCTCTGTTGTAATCTATTCAATCTCTCTACTCTTAGAATAAAGCATTTTCCAGGGTAGGACTTGGAGATGCCATTCTCATCTCTATACTTTTTGGAGATCACATTAAGTTGGGTATTTTTCTACCATAGTGAACTAGGAAATTGTATTGATATACCTTAAAACTTATTGAAAGAACATTTCTTACCATTACATACCAACTGTTGTGTATTTATAAAAACTTACTCTCAAAAATATGGGTTTAAGTGTAGTTACTTCAACTTTCACTAATATACAGAAGCATAAATTTTAAATATATGAGTATATGATTCTCGGAGAAGTTATAAACTCTGGTCATTCAAAATCGTTTTACTTATCCAGTCTCCCACTTCTTTACCCACAGTCACCAATATAAAAAACAGATGCCACCATTTTAACATGGGAAGGTCTTTTGTGATTTATTTCATTAAAAAAAAAAAATTAGACCCATTAGGTTGCTTGTGGAGCTTCGTATTACACTTGCATGGCAAAGGTGTTGAAGCCAATGGGTAAAGTGCTGGTAGAGATTTGGAAGCTGGTTCTCCTATGACTGTAAGTGGTAGAACAACAATGTAACCTAGTGTTTGCATAATGATCTTTCAATGTTTTCCAAAGTATCTCTCTGTCTTAAGAGCTTGAGGGTGAATAGAAATTAATCAAAGAAAGTCGCCAGTAGTCTAGGTTCAACCAAATGCAAGTTTCATAACAACTTGCATTTTTGGAGGGCTTACTGTGAACCAGGTTCTCTGTGCACTTTGCATACATGATTTCACTTAATCTTGCCAAACCTATGAAGTAGTTTAATTATTTTTCTATTTTATAAATCAGGAAATGGAGACTCAGACAGCCTAAATGTCTTGCCTAAATTCATACAGCTAAGAAGTCAAGGAAAAACATCTGAGCCTAGGCAGCTTAACCCTGGACCCGAAATCCTAACCCCTGTGCCAACAGCATATATATATCTAATGGGAAAACTGATTCTGAGACACACAGAATAGCTTAGACTTCACTTTATTTCAGTTTATTATCCATTATAAAAATTTTGGTTGTTTTTAATAGTGACTTCATTTATATATATTAAATATCTTAAATGAGAGTTATTTTTTCTTGTACTGTTCTCCAGATTCTATTTCCTCACCTGTAAAATGAGGATGAAGGATTAAACTGTCTTGAAAATCTTTTCAGACTTGATATGGTAATTTCAAATTAAGCCATGTAAATTAATTTATATACTTACACCCTTCATTGCTGTTTATATTTGTGTTTAATTATTTTTCTCATTTGTAAATGTATACTTTCCCTTCCTGATAAATAGCCAATCAAAACATTCCTATTTAAATCTGTATTGCCATTTTAAAAAGTACTTCGATATCTGCATTATGGTTTAGAGTAGTACTATCCAGGCAGACTTTCTGTGTGGTGGCAATGTTTCTGTATTGTTTAATGTAGTAGGCACTAGGTATATGTGGCTATTGAGCAGTTGAAATATGACCAGGGCAGCTGAGAAACTGAATTTTTAATTTAAATGTGGCTACTAATGTTTGGTATATTAGACAGCACAGGTTTAGAACATAGCTGTCTTTATATGTAATAAAGATGCCAACCCATCTTTTAATCATCTTGGTAATTTGGATCCTCACCAGTATGTGTCGATCAACAGAATGCTGGATTTATCTTTTCTCATACTAGGAATTAACTTATTTCTAAAGCATTTCCTCTGAATAAGCCTCTATGAATTTAGTGATGAGTTTACTATAGTAATTAGTGTATAATCTGTAAAGTTAACTACAAAGTTAATTTCTCTATTGGATTCTACTAGAATTATTATTATTATTTTTAGTTTTTAATATTGACTGTCAGTGAGAATATTTTTATTGAAAGTTTTTATAGATTTAAATGTTGATTAGGAAAAATTTAGTGATCTCATATCTTACTCATGTCTTTAAAGCTTTTAATTATCAGATATTTATTCCAATTTATTAAATTGGCAGAAGTACTTAGGAATAGTTTTTGAGTTAAAAACATTTTTTTTGTTAAAAATTTTTGAAAAAGAAAAAAGGTCATAATGAACAGCAACACTATTGAAATAATAAATACGTATTATCTCATCCAGTTATGTGATCTTGTAATTCATTTTGTGCAGATCATCAATCATTTCATGGTTCAGGAACCATGTTTTCCATTCTCCTATTCAGTGTCCTTCACTTAGGATATAGACAGATTGTTGCTTTTCATTGCCGGCAGCAGGATAAAGACAAAGTAAGCCATAGCTTAGTGGCAGAAGCAGCACATGAAAAGGTCCTAGATAAGCCAGGATAGTTATTAAAATCCTTCAGATAGTTAGGAGTTGACCATAAATCATTTTGATATTCCATTAAATTAATAAAATTAAACAATTAGTATAATTTGCAAAATTGTCTGTATATCTAGGTAATATTAATGTTACTATACATATGTGCCCAGATTTTTTCAGGGGAATAAATCTGAAGTTTTTAATGAACAAAGTATGTTAAATAGAAAATGGAATTTATGGTCAGTACCAAATTATTTTGAGTTTTTTAATTTAAAAATATTCCTTCAGGAGGATCCTATATGGTTATTTTCTTTGTTGGCTCATTCATTCCTTCCACATACTGGAGTTCCTAATATGTGATGGACTTCATGCAAATCTCTGAGAGTAAAGATTGAGTATGACACAGTACCTGCTTCAGAGTGCCTGCATTCCAGAAAGGGGAGACATACTTGTCAACAAATTAATGGGGGAGAAAAACTGTTACAGATGCTTTCATAAAAGCTCAGTGAGGAAACTGTAGAAAGTATGGTCATTTCCATTGGCATGGAGAAGATGAGATTCAAAAAGGACTTCAGAGAGGAGGTGAGCTCTGAGTTGAGTATTGAAAATGGTAAATGTTCAACAGTGGGATTACAGGGGGAAGTGTCTTCTGAGTAGAAGGAACACAGTGAGCAAAAATGCAGAGGAGTGAAACAAAAGAATATACAGGAAAAGAAAAGTAAGTTGTCTATTATGACTAACTTGAAGGGTGGAACTAGTAGTAGGGAAGAAGGGAAATTATAATATGAAAGATAAGACTGAAGAAATGGATAGAGGCCATGTAATGGAAAGGTTTTGAATTTTAACCCATAGATATTTGGGAGCTATTATAGACTTTGAAATAAGGGAGAGACATGATCAAATATGGGTTTTAGAGAGCTCACTTTGGTGGTACTGAGAAGATGAGTCACTGTGGGACAAGTGGAGTAGAGGTAGGATGATCAGTAAAAAGACTCTCATGCAAGTAAGGGAATTAGAGGGTCTGAATCAAGGTGGTAGAGATAGGTATGCAGGAAAAAATATAAAATTTCATACCTTTGGAAAATGAAAATGAGCAAACTATACTTGGAGAATGAGGAAAAAGAGGATTTGGGAATAACACCCAAATTATTGTGCCTTAGTGGATGGGTTATGATGCCAGTAATGGAGTCAGGAAATAAAAACAAGTTGAGGAGCAGTTTGGGGAGCATATGGAATTCAGGATGACTGTGGCATTTCTGAGAAAAATGGTATCTGATTGGTTGTTTTGTATGTCTGTTGTCTTTGATTCTCCCAGCCATGGGGGGAAAATGACCTTGGATGGTTAGGATCTGTTCCACATAACATCCTCATTTTGCTCCCTTTTTTAATGCCAGCTGTTTAGAAACTATAGAACTGCAACATCTGACACAATTCCTATGGCTACTAAAAGCTTAGCTTTTTTATTTTGAAAAGAGTCAAAGCTAAGGCACTGACGAAAATGATGCAACTTTTGCAGAACACAGTAATTTAAAATCAGATAAAATATTGCTTTCATAATTAAAGTATGCATCCTGTAAGCTATTGAGTTTTGTAGAGCCATGTGTAATAGTAGAAAGAAAATGTAAAATACAGAACCAATATATTTTACTAAGTAAATATTAGTTTTAGTATCTACTTTAGTAGATACTAAAAAGTTGGGATATAATTTAATAATAAGAACTTGAACTTAGAATAAGAAAAAATCTAGATTCTTTTTTTTTTAAAGATTTTATTTATTTATTTGACAGAGAGATCACAGTAGACAGAGAGGCAGGCAGAGAGAGGGAAGCAGGCTCCCTGCTGAGCAGAGAGCCTGATGCCGAACTTGATCCCAGGACCCTGAGATCATGACCTGAGCTGAAGGCAGCGGCTTAACCCACTGAGCCACCCAGGTGCCCCGAAAAAATCTAGATTCTGTTTCCTAGTACTTTCTATTATTTCACCTTGAATAAGTGTTTGTTTTAATGTCTCCAAGCTATAGTGTAAATTTGAGAAGGGTGGTTTTGATAATGAGGCTGTGGTCTTTTCCAGTTTTATAATCCAATGATTCCAATGTATTTATTAAGAGAAAGAATGTATATTTAAAAAGTACCAAGTCTTGGAGAAAAATTATAGAAGGTTTTCATAAAATTATGTGACTAGAGAAGTGGCAAATTAGCCCCAGTGTGAGCACGTATAAGGTATTGTCTTTAGGGAGAGTTTTTGTTTTGGGTTTTTTTTTTGTTTTTGTTTTTCACCTGTACTTACAGGATAGTAGCCTCTGAATTTTGACCTAGGAAGCAAATTTATGAATCACCATATTAGTCTTTGAAGATATTCTCATGTTCTGTTACAGGTAAAGGGATCATTTAAATGTTGGTGATCAGAGGAATGTATTGGAAATAAAACGTACAGCATCCTACTATTAATGTAAAAACCCTTAACATATGATGTGTAGTTGAATTTTTTTTATGATTTTTAAAATTTCTCCAAAAATTTTATTAATTTGGGGGAGAGAGAAAGGAGAGAGAAGGAGCAGACAGAGAGGGAGAAGCAGACTCCCTGCTGAGCACAGAGCCCAACTCAGGACTCAGTCACAAGACCCCGAGATCATGACCTGAAGTCAGACACTTAGCCAAATAAGCCACCCAAGAGCTCCAGTTATGATTTTTTGGATGTAGCAGAACCAGGGAAAGTTAAGATCAGAAAGGCAGCTAATAGAAGATAATGGAAGGTCCAGTGTATGAGAGTAAACTAAAAAAAAAAAAAAAAAAAAAAATCAGAACAGAACTTTTCAAACTACAGTGGTTATGGATACATGACTGAAATGTATAAATCAATAGCATTGACAGAAAATCTGTGATTGTTCACCTAAATTTGAAATACTAGGACTCATGGGATTTTCCTCAAAACTTATAAAAGCTAGTTGTAGAGCAAACAAAATACAACAAAACCTTGATAAACTAGGCTTAGAGAATAAATATATTTAACTACTTTTTAATCATTTATGTTTAAAGGTAAAAAGATCTGTGCTCGTAAATTCAGCTAGTATTCTCAGCAACTTAAGAATTGCTAGAAAATTTTAATGCCTTTTTACTCTTTTTATAGGTCTAATAACCCTCTCAGTTTCTTACCAACTTCTGAAAAAGTCACCTTTTTCTTACTATTGAGGTTTATTACTGTAATGCAGATAATAAATTGTTTCCCCTGATATGAAGGTATAGCTTGAATTGCTTAAATGATACGGAGGTATAGCTTAAATTTTTACTTTAATCTTATAATTCATCCAGTTATTTAATTTTAAAAAATTCTTTGAGGATGGGAGATAAAGAGTTGCCTTTATGTAGCTCATAGTCGTTTGGAAGATTTAAATAAGTAAAAGCATAATTATGAGACATTGGTGGGAAGCATAATATAGGATGTTTCCCATAGTAATAATTTGGCTTTTAACTTTTTGGTTGTCATGTAAATTAGACTCAGTAATGTTCTGAATCTATGCGGATGATTTTATTAATCAAATCTGGGACTCTTAAAAAAGAGAGAAATGCACTAATTGACAATCCGCAATGAAGAATGATACACTAGTACATTTGACATTAAAGCTGCCTTAGAAAATCCAGTGTAGATGCTGTATCTTATCTGACTTGCTATTTACAGGGTAAAAAGTCCCAGGTTTTATGGCCATGATTTAAGGTTGTATTCCCTGCTGCCGACTATTCATATAACATTAACTGTTCAGTGGCTTTTGAAATTTTTGTTTTCTTGTAAAATAACTATTGAACCTAAACCTTAAATCCTTAGCAAATCTGTATGCTCCATTTGGACTTTGTCCCAAGGTCCTGGGATCGAGCCCCACATCAGGCTCTCTGCTCAGCAGGGAGCCTGCTTTGCCCTCCCTCTCTCTGTGTGCCTCTCTGCCTACTTGTGATCTCTGTCAAATAAATAAATAAAATCTTTAAAAAAAAAAGATACTGTCTTGAGATCTCACTTTAGAGTCCTACTTAATAAAATGAGTATTCAGTTTCTATATTACTTATTCTTAAGTAGATGACATGTAGTATCAGCACACCATTGTCGGTGAGCCACAAACTTAAGAGAACGTGTTTGTACAGGTATTACTTAGCTTCTTTTGTAGGAGCTAGTTCTGTTGATAATTTAGCCCCTCTAATCCAAGGAGAAGCTTCCTAGCAGCCATGAAAGGTTAAACTGGGGAAAGATATGAATTCCTCTTTAGGCTATAATCTTAAAGTTACTAAATAAGCCATAGTTCATGGTAGAATGACAAAGACAGAATAGTCATTTATTTGTCATTCATTCAGTAGTCATTGGTCAGTATTTATTGAGTACCTACTGTGTACCAGCATATAGACTATATGCTAGTCCACAGATGCAAATGTGTGAGTAAAAATAAGACTTGGTTCCTATTTTAAGCTGGGAAACAGATACATACAGATATTTATGATAAAAATGTACAGTGATACCTTTTATCATAAGATTGCTACTGGGGTGAAAATACAACACAGGAATTTATATAAGAATAAGTGTAGAATTTCTGAGATCATCTTGGGAGATTGACTGACTGACTGAAATAGAAACTGGCTTTGAGTCCGTTTTGGAGATGTTTACGTTTGTGATTGTAGCACTTATACTAGTATTGATTTGTCAGCTGTTTCTCTGACTATGCATTGTGATCTTTCTCTATACTCTAAGCCCTGCATTTATCCTAGGTGGCTTCACATCCTTACCATTGTGTTTCAGTTCCTGATCACATTATTTCCTATCCCCTTCTGTTGACTTGATTTATTAACTGCTCAAGAATCATTAATGTACACATACCATTTTCTGATCGTAACACCCTCTCCTTTTTCTTTGCTCTTTAAATATTCTTACTGTTAATCTTCATCAGAATCTTTCATCCATTCATCCATCATGTCTCTCACTTCGTTTTCCTTCTTAACCAGTTTGGATTACATAGTCCCCAAGATCTGTTGCACTTTTATCTTTTTATCACATATTTCTGACAGAACTCTAACTGATAAACTCTACTTTCTCAGTGCTTTCAGCAAAGAGCTAAAAAACCGCTAGAGAAAACCAAAAGGGCAATATAAATTCAGCCACAAATAGACTGTCAGCATGATTTGGCAATTCTACCATATTTCTCTGATCAACACTGTCCCATTCTTTATAATTTCTATTTTATTCTCTTCACCCTTCTCAATCTTCATTATTACTCTCATTTTAAGAGATGATCTTACCTCAAATCTCACAAGGAAAATAAAATATATCAGACAATCCCTTCACCTTTTTTTTTTTTTTTTAAGATTTTATTTATTTATTTGACAGAGAGAGATCACAAGCAGGCAGAGAGGCAGGCAGAGAGAGAAGAGGAAGCAGGCTCCCTGCTGAGCAGAAAGCCTGATTCGGGGCTCGATTTTGTTATTTTGTTTTATTAGAAGAATTGTCTGTTCCATTTATCTGTTGTTACATCACATATCACTCCTTCATTTAGTGGCTTAAAGCAATGATAACATTTATTTTGCTTTGGAAAGTACAGTTTGGGCAGAGCTCTACAAGGATACCTCATCTCTGCTTTTTTTTTTTTTTTTAAGATTTTATTTATTTGAGAGAGAGAGAGAGAGATCACAAGTAGGCAGAGAGGCAGGCAGAGAGAGAAAGGGGAGGAAGCAGGCTCCAAAACAAAGTAGTATCATGTTGGTTTATATATTCTGTATACATATACTTCAGTTTAAATTTGTATCTCTTCTTGGTTTAAAAATATTCATACTCTCATAGTTAAATGGGAACATATTTTTATTCTCTGTGAAGATAGAGCTTTTATTAACTGCAAATATAAATTCTTCTAATTGAGAAAGGAATTGAGTTACACGCCTTCCCCTCACTTTTAAATAAATCAACTGAATATCCTATGAGAATTTAGAAGCTAACTACTTTGGTGTTTAGAAATTACTTATTTGGACATTTAACATTATTAACCTGATGTCTGTATCATACTGAAATCCATAAAGTAGTAGAAGTGTTCTCAAAGAAACAATAATAGATGTTATAGAATACTTACTTCAGCTCACACAGTTACTTTCAAAATCTTTCCTAATATGCAAATTGGACATAGTGCTAATTTGTGAGGTTTAGAAATCATATATTCTGTGGTTCTCCTGGGACCAGGAAGATGGTCATAAATGGTAGCTATAGTTTTTGAGAGAAATCCTGAACTGTCTATAGATTGGGCACCTTTTTCAACAAGTTGTCTGAATTACTGGTCAGTGAACAGTTAGAAACTGCAAATTAATTTAGTAGAGTATTTTTATATTAGGTTACAAGTAGTTGACTTATTAACTATTATATTAACAATTATAATTAAAAATTAAATATAAGTATATTCATAATTTCAAGATCATCAAGAATAAAAAGATAAAAATTCAGAGGGAAATTTTAGAGTTATCTATCAGAACTTTAAAAATGACATGAAGCAGCTTAAGTCATTTATTTCTCATAACCCTGTGTGGTAGATACTATTATTCTCTTTTTTTCTAGTAAGAAACCAAGGTTATAGAAGTTAAACACACAGCTAGTTAAATGGCAGAGCTGAGGGTGACACAGACTTACATGGTCTAATTCAAGGCCCTTATAAGCACTGTTTTACACTGCTCCTCTAACATGATGATGATGTTTTCTTTTAAAAATTGTGCATTTGAAACTGTCCTAGAATCTAAGGGCCTCTCAAAGCTCTATCTACATATCACCTTTTTAGAAATTACTTAATTTTTCCTACTGCCAGACACTGATAGCACTGCATATATAATAACTCATTTAATCTTCACAACCTTTTGAGTAAGGAACAATGATTGCTCTTATTTTATATAAGAGGAAATTTAGGCCCAGAAAGGTTAGGTAACTTGTCCAAAGTTATTGTTAGTAAGCAGTGAAACTAGAATTTGAACCCAGGAAATCTAACTCTAGAGTCTGTTCCTAACCACCGCACTATATTGGCCACTTCTCTAAAAATTTATAGTTTTTTTCTTCATTCACAGATTACGTTTGTAATCATCTTTCTAGTGACAGAAAACTCATTACTCTGTAAAACAGGAGTCTTACATATCAGTCAGGGATACACCAGAGAAACAGAATCAGTGGGATATGTATTAAGAGATACATTGCAAGCAATTGACTTAACTTATGGTGGGATCTGGCTAGGCAAGTCCAAAGGGCAAGTCTAAAATTCATAGGCATTTAGGAAGGGCAAGCTGGAATTCTTGGCTGGGCTGAAGCTGCAGTCCACAGGCTGAATTTCTTCAGGGAAGCTTTAGTTCTGCTATAAACTTTTCAGCTGATTGAATCAGACCCAGATGATCTAGGATCATCTTTTTTACTTAAAGTAAACTGATTATAGGCTTTAATCACATCTAATAAATGCCTCTATAGCAACACCTAGATTAGTGTTTGACTGGATAATTATTTAGATACTGTACCCTAGCCAAGTTGACCCAAAAGTGATCACTGGCTTTTTTTTTTTTTTTTTTTAAACCCTGGGGTGGGTTTGGGGTGGTCAGCTGCTTTCTTTCTTTCTTTCTTTTTTTTTTTTAATTTTATTTATTTATTTGTCAGAGAGAGAGAGAGCGAGAGAGAGCGAGCAAGCACAGGCAGACAGAGTGGCAGGCAGAGGCAGAGGGAGAAGCAGGCTCCCTGCGGAGCAAGGAGCCCGATGCGGGACTTGATCCCAGGACGCTGGGATCATGACCTGAGCCGAAAGCAGCCGCTTAACCAACTGAGCCACCCAAGCGTCCCTGCTTTTTTTTTTTTTTTTTAAAGATTTTATTTATTTATTTGACAGAGATCACAAGTAGGCAGAGAGGCAGGCAGAGAGAAAGGAGGACGCAGGCTCCCTGCTGAGCAGAGAGCCCGATGTGGGGCTCGATCCCAGGACCCTGGGATCACGACCCGAGCCGAAAGCAGAGGCTTTAACCTGCTGAGCCACCCAGGCGCCCCCCTGCTTTCATTTTTTTAAGCTAGGAATGAAACTTCTGTTTTCTTTTCTATCTTCCATGTATTTATTGATTACTCCTGCCACCTCTTCAAGTCTACCCCACCCCATTATCACACCAAAAGGATTTCAGGTGTTTTGCCATTGAAGACATCTACATAAAACATACTACCTTTAAAACAAAATTTTAAAAATGAACAAGAGCCTCAAAATAAAAGGTAGAGCAATGATTGAACCAGAAAACCTATGCTAAAGCTAGTTACCTTTTTGAGCATAAAATTAGCACTTTTTACATGGCAAAAGAGTCATATAGTTAGAATCTCTTCCTCAAATTCACAAATATCCTAATAAGAATTTAGCATCAAATTCTAACAGGAAATAAATCTATATAAATACATATATACATATATTAATAAATATAAATACATATATAAATAAATATAAATTGGCCTACAAGATAATTATTACTTAATAAAAGAGAATTCTCTGTAGATTTTGAGGCACAAGAATGAGGTTTCAGAGAGATGCATACAGTTATTTTTATTGTTGCTGTTATTATTTTGGTAATTCTTATTTATATCTTGATCTTTTTTTATCCTCTTTTGACAAAATTTAAAATGCTATAAGCTCCTTTATTAAGACATAGAGATTTAAGATGATGCCTCATATACCTTTAACCTGACTAAAAGGTTTATCTTAAATGTGTATCTTATGGTTGCTCTCAACTTAAGAAAGTTGGGATTTATTGAAATAAGGACATTCATTGTCTTATAGCAGCCTAAAGTGAGGCACAAGGTAGAGAAGCTGTCTCAGAAAAAAACATGAATGCAGCTTTTGTCTATTGAAGTTGATTATAATTTGATAATAAGAAACGTATAATATTTTATTATTATTATCAAAGTGTAGTTGACTTACAATATATTAGATTCAGGTATACAACATAATGATTTGATATTTATGCGCATTACAAAATGATCATCATGATAAATCTAGCTACTATGTATCATCATACAGTATACATTGTTGCAGATTATTAGGTAAATTCTTTCTTCTATACATTGTATCCTTTGTCTTATTTATTTTAAAACTGGAAGTTTATACCTTTTAATCTCCTTCCGCCATTTGTCCATCCCAACACTCACTTTCCCTCTGGCAGCCACAGATTATTTTTATCTATGAGTCTATTTCTGTTTGGGACTTTTTTATTTTGTTGTTAATTTATTTTATTTTTTATTTTTCACATATAAGTAAAATCTTAGGGTATTTGTTTTTATCTGACTTATTTCACTTAACATAATACCTTCCAGGACCATCCAAGTTGTCACAATGGCAAGATTCATTCTTTTTTATGGCTGAATAATATTCCATTATACTTATTAATTCGTTGAGGTATGTTCTCTCTATAACCACTATGTTGAGTTTTTATCATAATGGATGTTGAATTTTATCAAATGCTATTCTGCATCTATTGAGATGATCATGAGTTTTATTCCTTCACTTTGTTTCTAGTTTATCATATTGATTGATTTGTGGATATTGAACCATCCCTTGCATCCTTGGGGTAAATCCCACTTGATAAGGGTGATGATCCATTTAATGTATTGTTGAATTTGGTTTGTTAATATTTGTTGAGGATTTTTACATCAATGTTCATCAGGGATATTGGCCTGTAATTTTCTTTTTTGTGGTGGCCTTTCAGTTTTTTGCAGTAGTTCGAGAAGGATATATATTAAGTCTTCTTTACATGTTTGGTTGAATTTACCTGTGAAGGCATCTGGTCCTGGACTTTTGTTGATTGTGAGTTTTTTATTACTGATACAAATTCGGAACTACTAATCAGTCTGTTCGGATTTTCTGTTTCTTCTTTGTTCAGTTTTGGAAGATTGTATGTGTCTAGGACTTTATCCATGTCTTCTAGGTTGTCCCATCTGTTGACATTTAATTATTCATAATTGTTTCCTTGGACCCTTTGTGTCTGTGGTACAAGTTGTAATTTCTCTTTCATTTTTGATTTTGTTTGGCTCCTCTTTTTTTCTCTTGAGAGTCTGGCTAAAGGTTTATCAGTTTTATTGATCTTTTCAAAGAACCAGCCATTAGTTTCATTGATCTTTTCTGTTGTTTGTTAGTCTCTATTTCATTTATTTCCCCTCTGATCTTTATTATTTCTTTCCTTCTATTAACTTTGAGCTTTGTTTGTTCTTCTTTATCTACTTCTTTTAGGTGTAAGGTTGGATGGTTTATTTGGAAATTTTCTTGTTTCTTAAAGTGGGCCTGTATCACTGTAACTTCCCTCTTAGAACTGCTTTACTTGTATCCCATAGATTTTGTATTTCATGTTTCCTTTTTCCTTTGTCTCCAGGTATTTTTAAAAATTTTCTCGTTGATTTCTTTGTGTACCCACTGGTTATTAAGTAACATGTTGTTTAGCCTGTGTTTGTGGTTTTTTTCCAGGTGATTTTACTACTTTTGTCTTTTAATCTTCATACTGGTTATGCAAGCAGTTGGTCCACTACCTTTACTGTATGTTTACCTTCCCTAGCAAGAATTTTTCTTTCATTATTTTCTTCTTTCTAGTTATGGCCTTTTCTTTTTCATTTAATGAAGATCTTTAACATTTCTTGTAAGGCCACTTTGGTGTTAGTGAACTCATTTATCTTTTGCTTGTTTGGGAATCTCCTATTTCTCCTTCAATTCTCAGCTATAATCTTGCTGGGTAGAGTAATCTTGTTTTAAGTTTTTTCCTTTCAGCATTTTGAATATATTATGCCAGTCCTTCTGGCTTGTAAAGTTTCAGCTGAAATATGAACTGATAGCCCTATGTGGGTTCTGTTGTATGTGATTAGTTTTTCTCTTGCTGCTTTTAAAATTCTCTCTTCAACTATTGACACTTTGGTTATGTGTCTTGGTGTGGATCTCTTTTGGTTAATCTTATCTGGAATTCTCATTGCTTCCTGGATTTGGATGTCTATCTCCTTCACCAGGTTAGAGAAGTTTTCAGTCAATTTTCTTTCAAGTAGGTTTTCTGTTTCTTTCTCTCTTATCCTCCTGGGGCTCTTGCAAATGTTAGTGTGTGTGATGTTATGTCAGAATTTCCTTAAACTAACCTTATTTTAAAAATTCTTCTTTCTTATTTTTGTTTAGATAGGTGGATTTCCACTGCCCTATATTCCAGATTGCTGATCTGGTCATCTACATCATCTAATCTGCTGTTGATTCCCTCTAGTGTAGTTTTCATTTTGGTTCTATTCTTCAGTTCCAATTGGTTCTTTTTTATATTTTCTGTCTCTTTGTTGAAGTTCTCACTGTGTACCTTCTTTTTCTTGCTTTGGTGAGTATCTTCATGACCATTACTTGAACTCTTTCCTAGTAGATTTGTTATCTCCATTTCATTTCATTCTTTTCTGAGGTTTTGTCTTCTTTCTTTCTTTTTTTTTTTAATATTTTATTTTTTATAAATATATATTTTTATCCCCAGGGGTACAGGTCTGTGAATCACCAGGTTTACAAACTTCACAGCACTCACCAAAGCACATATCCTCCCCAATGTCCATAACCCCACCCCTCTTTACCTAACCCTCCTCCCCCCAGCAACCCTCAGTTTGTTTTGTGAGATTAAGAGTCACTTATAGTTTGTCTGCCTCCCAATCCCATCTTGTTTCATTGATTCTTCTCCTACCCACTTAAGCCCACATGTTGCATCACCACTTCCTCATATCAGGGAGATCAAAGTTGTCTTTCTCTGCTTGACTTATTTCGCTAAGCATGATACGCTCTAGTTCCTTC
>NC_081570.1:70431884-70432231 GCF_022355385.1 Mustela nigripes
ATCCCAAATCGTGAGGGGGGAGAAAGGGGATAAAAAGAGGTTCAAAAAGAAAGAAAGGAAAAAAAAGAAAAAAAAAAGAAAAGTATTTAAAAAAGAAAATGAATAAAGAAAAATATAAAAAAGAAAAAATATATATATTAGAAAAACTAGTTAAAAAACGATAAATAGAAAAGGGTAAAAGTTAAAAAAAATTTAGCAGAAGAAGAGAAAAAAATGAAAAAAAAATTAAATTAACTGCAAGACTAAAAAAAATCACAGGGAAAAAGCCATGAGTTCCGTGCTTTGCTTTCTCCTCCTCTAAAATTCTGCTGCTCTCCTTGGTATTGAAACCGCACTCCTTGGTAGGT
>NC_081570.1:70432331-70432988 GCF_022355385.1 Mustela nigripes
AAATTAACTGCAAGACTAAAAAAAATCACAGGGAAAAAGCCATGAGTTCCGTGCTTTGCTTTCTCCTCCTCTAGAATTCTGCTGCTCTCCTTGGTATTGAAACCGCACTCTTTGGTAGGTGAACTTGGTCTCGGCTGGATTTCTTGTTGATCTTCTGGG
The DNA here is from genome assembly GCF_022355385.1 of Mustela nigripes. Taxonomy (NCBI): domain Eukaryota; kingdom Metazoa; phylum Chordata; class Mammalia; order Carnivora; family Mustelidae; genus Mustela; species Mustela nigripes. The sequence continues at coordinate 70,432,491 of NC_081570.1, forward strand.
GGAGGGGCCTGGTGTACTGATTCTCAAATGTCTTTGCCCCAGTCGGAATTGCACCGTCCTTACCAGGGGCTGGGCTGAGTAGTCCGCTCGGGTTTGCTTTCAGGGGCTTTTGTTCCCTGAGCACTTTCCGTAGAGTTCTGAGGACAGGAAACAAATGGCGGCCCCCTGGTCTCCGGCCTGGAGGAGCCGAGAACCCGGGGCCCCACTCCTCAGTGTGCCCTCAGAGAGCAGCGCCCCCTTACTACCGTCTGCCTGACCTCTGGCCACGCTCCGAGTTCACTGAGCCTGCGACCGGTTCAAGGTAACCCCGAGCTGTGATCTTACTGTCCGCTCTGTCTCTGTAGCCGGCTTTCCCGTTCCAATACCCGCAAGCTCTGCAACACTCAGACACCCCCGATCCTTCTGTGACCCTGCGGGACCTGAGGCCACGCTGACCCCGAGTGGGCTTCGCCCGGGTTTAGCCTCTGGAGCAATGTCCCTCAGCGGAACAGACTTTTA
>NC_081570.1:70433088-70476911 GCF_022355385.1 Mustela nigripes
ACCCGATCCTTCTGTGACCCTGCGGGACCTGAGGCCACGCTGACCCCGAGTGGGCTTCGCCCGGGTTTAGCCTCTGGAGCAATGTCCCTCAGCGGAACAGACTTTTAAAAGTCCTGATTTTGTGCTCCGTTGCTCCGCCTTGCCGGGAGCCGGCCCCTCCCCCAGGGTCTATCTTCCTGTCGCTTTGGATTCACTTCTCCACCAGTCCTACCTTTCTGAAAGTGGTTGTTTTTCTGTTTCCAGAATTGCTGTTCTTCTTCTCTTCGATCTGCCGATGGATTTGCAGGTGTTTGCAATCTTTAGATAAGCTATCTAGCTGATCTCCTGGTAGCTGAAGTAGTCTCAGCCTGCTACTTCTCCGCCATCTTGACTCCTCCCTCGGTTTTGTCTTATTTCTTAATGTGTAATATACCTCTGTCTTCTTTTTTGCCTAAGTCTATTTGTTTCTATATATTAAGTGGATCTGTTATGTCTCCTAATATTCAAGGAGTAGCTTTATACAGAAGATATCTTTTGGGGCACAGTAGTGTAAACCTTCCTTGTCTTGGGCACTCAGGTGCCCCAAGAGTGACCTGTGTGGGCTGCTTACACCCTCCTGTTGTGACTGGGTTGTGATTGGTACACTCATGGTACGTGGAATTTTCCCTCAACACAGCTCTCTGCAAGGTTTAGCCATGACTGTTTCAGGTAGCTAATATGTGAGTCTGGCCCCATGCCCATCTGGCTGAGAGGCCTGGCTGTAAGCTGACTAACGCAGGTTAGTTGGTATGTGTGGTTGGACCCTAGCAAGGCTGGCTGCAAGGCCCAGCTGCCATATCTTTAGCTGGTCAGGTGGTTGGGGCAGTCCTTTGGCATGGTTCACTTCAAGATTGGGCTATGATTATTGTAGGTATTTTAGTGTGCTAGACAGGCCCTCCAGGGCAGGGATACTTGGAAGAGGCTTTGGTGCTGGCCAGGCCACCCAGCAGGAGGTACTCTGGACCAGGTGGGTGATTGAGTGAGGTGATTCTGCAGGGGCATGTGCTAATAGGGTAAGCAGTGCTAGTGCAATAGATGGAGAGTGTCAGAAATGGCACCCACCAGCACTGGGCCAGCGAGGAAGAAGGGAAGTGCCAAGAGGAAAAAAAATGGTGCTTCTCTGGCACATGCCCTAAAATTAGTCAATAACTAATTGATCTCCTTCATGTGTTACCCAGGGCATTTTTAAACTGCTGCCTCTGCTCTGGTACTTGGAATGACTGATATTGTGCACTTGCCTTTTAAGAGCAAACTCTCGATTTCCTACTATCCCCCAGCTCCCCTGGACATAGCCAGGAGTTGTGGGGGTTTGTCTTACTGGTGCAGGTCCCTTGGGCTTTGGAGCCTAATGAGGGACTCATACCCCTCATTCCTCAGGGAGGGCTTGTTTGATTGTGATATCTCTTCTGCTAGTGGGTCCTTGCACTGAGGGTATGGGTCCTAAATGAACCACATCTCCACCCCTCCTAATCCTCTCAATATGGCTTTATCTTTATATCCTTAGTTGTGTATGATTAGTTCTGCTAGTGTTTAGTTCATTCTTAGAGATATTTGTTCTATATGTAGTATAGATTTTGATGTGTCCCTGGGAGGAGGCAGCTCATCCCATCTTGGTCCCACCCCCTAACCCAGAGTTTGTTTGTTTGTTTTTCACTTTTTATTTTATTTTATTTATTTGACAGAGAGAGAGAAAGAGAGAGAGAGATCACAAGTAGGCAGAGAGGCAGGCAGAGGGGGAGGGGGAAGCAGGCCTCCTGCTTAGCAGAAAGTCTGATGTGGGGCTCAATCCCAGGACCCTGAGATAATGACCTGAGCTGAAGGCAGAGGCTTAATCCACTGAGCCAGGTGCCCCCTAACCCAGAGTTTTAACAGAAGTTTTATCTCATTGATTAAAAGGGGCAGAGAGAGTTCATAGTGAAAAGAAGCTTCTGAGCTCTCAAAGTCCTGTGAAAAGGATGCGGGCTCAGTAGCTATTCACCTCTAAACAATGGCCATTTCTTATGGAAAATGAAAGATGACTCAGAGGATGCAGCCAAGAACAGAGAGCTAAGAGACATGAAAAACCGCTGCCAAGGCTAATCAGGGAACTGGTGACATGTGCCCACTGGATTTCAGAATTGTTATTGACCAATGACTGTTATGTTTTCTGGTTTTCTCCCTTTTTGAATGGGAGTGTCCACTGAAATTTTCATATTCTTTTTTTTTTTTTTTTTAAAGATTTTATTTATTATTTGACAGAGAGAAATCACAAGTAGTCGGAGAGGCAGGCAGAGAGAGAGAGGGAAGCAGGCTCCCCACTGAGCAGAGAGCCCGATGCGGGACTCGATCCCAGGACCCTGAGATCATGACCTGAGCCGAAGGCAGCGGCTTAACCCACTGAGCCACCCAGGCGCCCCTGAAATTTTCATATTCTTTCCTGACCGTTGTATAGTAGGTGTGTGTTGGGCAGTTAACTTGTATCATTTGTTCATCTCATATTGGAGGAATTGTACTTGAGAAGCTGCAACAAAGAAACTTGGTCTGTGAAGCTTCATCCATATATAAATAACTGTACCTGATTGTAATGTGATGAGACTTTTGGAGCTGGGGCGGGGGGTTGAATATATTTTGAAAATGAAGGAGTATAAATAATATGTGGTCAGAGGGTAGACTGTGACAGTAAAGATGGGTGCAAAATTTTAACCACCCTTTGCATCCAGAGACTTAGCTGATTTCTTTAGCCCATTGAAACTCTGATTGTTTAACCAGTAAAATATGGTATATGTGATGCTGGTCAGTTCCAGGCTTATGCCTTTGAGAGGACTGACAGCCTCTTCTGTCAGAGAAGCCCACTGCTGTGTGAGAAGTCTGGCTATTATGAGACCAGCATACTGTTAGAAGTCCAACTAGCCACTTAGAGAAAGAGAGGAAGAAAGATGAGAATGTGAAAGATTGGCCATATGGAGTAGCTCCTAGGTATAAACAATTGAATGAAGGTTTCTTAGACCTTTCAGGGAGCCCAGCCTTCAGCTGAAATCAGATGAGTTAATGACTCAGGCAATAGTGAGAAGCAAGATGCCAGACATATGACCTCAGTTGTGCTATTCCAGTCATTCTCCAGCTGTTTGAGCAACTAGCTCAGACACCTTACCTTGTAGAACTGTACCTTATCCAAATGCTTAAATCACAGAATTATGAGCAACGTATGGTTATTGTTAAAGCTAAGTTTTGGTGTTTATTACATAGGAATATACAACTGAAATATAAATGAAGGAACTGAAATACAGAAAAATTGTATCACTTGCCTAACTTTAAAGAGATAATAGAACCGTTGCCTTCAATCATGTTTTAAACTGCTTGTATGGCTCTTCTTTACAGAAGACACACTGGGGTGCTCACTTCGGCAGCACATATACTTAAATCAGGAGACACACTGGGGCCCCTTTTTGATCATTAAAGAACCTGTCTACACCTACAGGTTTTCCTTATAATGCATTTATTCCTACCACTTTTCATCTAATAGTTGGACAACTATGGTTAGCATATCCCTTGACTTAATTCTACAGTAATGTTATAATCTGAGGGTACAGTTGGGTACTGTCCCTTAGTTTAAAAAAAAAATCTCAGAAGGCATCTTTTCTGAGCATTTTGTAACAGAAATTCTGCACACAAAAGCATTTAGTTAGCAAAGTGCAACTGACTGAAAATTTCTTAAAGGAAAGTCAGGATAGTTTATATAATTTACCAAAAGGTAAGCAACTTAATTCTCGTAAGGCATTAAAGTTTTTCTCAGATGTCCTTCAGATTGCATTAGAGGTTTTCTGTTTTGACTATTCACTAGAACAAAATTCTATCCTGGTCATTTTCTTCCTTCTGGATGATTTCATCTGGAACATTCAATTCCTTCCCACCTCCTTATTCACAGAGAAATGTCTCTCTTTCACAAAAAACTCAATCTAACAGTGAAACAGTGACACCTGCTTTTTGTTTTTCTCAGAGTGAATTTATCAAACTATTTTTCTCAGTAAAGGAGTTTTCATAACTATTAAGGTGAAAACTTCCACTCAGCATTACTTATACATAAGAAAAAAAAGAAGACAAATCTTAGCCAGAATCTTCTAGTCACAGATCAACTCTTGTTACCAATTTTGTTCAATATATTTTTTATAAGTATATGGGTGCCTAAGAATAAATGAGATTAAAATGATAATAATGGCATAGTGCTTATTATATGCCAGACACTGTTATAAGTGCTTTAATCTGGTTTATTTTATTTAATCCACTTCACAATCCAGTGAGTCTATACTTTTATTGACCCCATTTGCAGGTGAAGAAACTGAAGTATTTAAGTAATTTGCCCAAGGTCACATAACCAAGATTCAAGTCCAGGCCATTTTTACCTTATAGCCTGCGCTTTTAACCATTATTCTAACCTGCCATCCATATTAAACATACTGACTTGTAGTTTGGTTTTTTTTCCTTTTTATGTCATGAATTTTTCCAGAAGCATCCATGCATACATATACATGTGTCCGGTAAGCATCATCAGTAATTCTAGTGTTATTCTATGAATTTTTTTCTTTACTCTGTAATAGAGTTTCCCTACTCTATAGTGTTTACCCAAAAGAATTACTTAAAGTACCACCACTCCCTCCCCCTTTTTTTTTATCTTTGTGACCAACACATATCTCTATTCTGTTCTCCAGGCATATCTAATTTTTACTGGATGTGTTTCCTAGAAAGCCAAATTGAGGAAATTTTCTTTTCCCTAAATCTCCATCTCCTTTGGGGAACTTACCTCATCATGTAAGCCAGAAATCTAGAAGTCTAGATTCCTTCATTTTTTTTTTCCGGCTTCTCATTGGTGACAGGATCTTATTAATAATTTGTCCTCTCATTTCCAGTTTCACTATGCCTAGCTTATTTCAGGTCTTTATCATCCCTTTCACTGATATATAAAATAGTTGCTCAACCATTCCCCTATATTTATTTTATTTTTCTTAGCCATCTCTCAAATCTGATCTAGTTACTTACTGCCTAAGATTATTTTTATTGTGCTTCATTGCATATAGGATAGAACCTATTCTTAGCATGGTATGTAAGGCCTGTCATGATTGGGCATGATTTCCTTTCTGTTGCACCACATGGTGCTTTTAAGACACAATAAGATTTTACTGTGAGTGCACTGACATTGTTTCTGATTTTAACACCCAAAGTTGTGGTATTCAGAAGTGTGTCTCGGATAAAAACAATTCTTTCTGTACTGCTAGGTAGTATTTATTTATATTTTACAAGTCAGCTTTTTTAAAGCAAAACAATATACTAGAAAATATATTGGCTTAATTCAAAACTAAATCAAAATTATTTTGCCTGCTGTTTCCTATTTGGGATTATCTATATTAGCATCTTTCATTAGTACGAGTTATTAAAGATTTACCATACCTGAACTCTTCTTTCATTATTTGATTTTATGGAAATATCTCAAAGGAATTAACCAAAGATATAAATAGTATGTTATAAATACATGATTACTGATTTCTTGATGGTATCTTAAGTATGCTTTTTTTAAAGCTATAGTTTCTGAAATTCACCCTCCTACTCCCCCCGCCCCCCATAAGGCCTTTAACCATACTATTTCCTGGATGGAGATCTTTCTATCTTATCTCCCAGTTCCTGATGAACCCTTTTTCATATCCTTTACATTTCATTTCAGTCATTATGCTTTTCAGAAGGTGTTCTTTGATCTTCCTACACTAGATTAAGGTCTCCTGTTATCTTTTTATGGAATCAGGGAACTGGTTTTTTGTTTTGTTTTGTTTTGTTTTTTAAATAATACAGTCTTCCCACTGAACTGTAATGTCTGTTTTTGCTCAGATTGAAATCTACCACATAGTACTGTGTGTGGCACATAGTGGGCACTCATGAAATAGTTGATGAATAAATAGTTTCTTGATAGGCAAAAGAGGATAGATCTGAAATATTTTTCAGAGAGATGCTTGTTTTAAATATGGCCATGACAACTTAGATATATCTAAAAATTACTGTAAAAAATATCTATTGACCCTGTAGAATCCTGTGCTAACAATTTTTATTTTACGTTTATTTCTAATATAAGATTGGGAAGTTACCTATCAAGATACTCAGCAGTATGCTTAGTAGTAGAGAATACTAATAGTTATGTGCCTAGAGAGAATTGTAACTGTTTTTCAACTTCAGGCCAGGGTTAACTCATTAGATTAGACACAGTGTCTCAATAAGAAACTAATGTTGCAAGAGAGTCTTATAAACTTGATTTACCGACATAAGATCAAACATTATTTTGCAGAATTGAGAACATAGTGGGATAGCAGTGACTGTTCATTGGTGGCATTGCTACCAGTCTTGGAGATGACCGTTCAATTTCACATCAGATTGCTTTTCAACTCTGTCTTGCCTTCTTTGGTTCATATCTTTATCTAGTCTTCCAGTCTTCTTCTGTACAACTCTGTAATGTACCCATTGAATAAATTCTTTTTCTGCTTGAATTAATGTTTTTTTATTGTTTTGTTTTTTACTACTAATAACCTACTATATGTCCTAAAGGGGAACCTAATTTACATTAGTGAATTAATTGATGTCCACCCAGGAAAGGCAACTTGGGAACTTCTTTGTATGTATGTTTCATAAGGCTTCCTGTAAACCAGTGAAAAGTATTCTTAGGATGTATAGTTAAGCTCTTTGGCATAGGAATCAAGGAGCATAAGACTGTAAATAATAGTTCAGAGAAATATTTTTCTGTAGGACTCTGAAAGACAGTGTTTCATACTCCTTAAGTAAAGAGATTGGCAGGAAATATTTTCAATGAATAAAACTGGTAGGATTAATATCTAGAATGAAAATATTTTATAAGTCAGCAAAAAGATATCATATGAAAAAGGAAAGAAAAATAAAGTATATGAATAGGTAAATTACCAAAGATGAAATTCGGATGATCAGTTGACATATGAAGATATTTTACCTCACAAATGATCAGTCAAATGTGATTTAAAGTGAGAGGTCTTTTTTTCATTTGCCAGATTTAGCAAAGATGAACAAGTCACATGCGTGGCAAGCATATTGAGTATAAATTGGAATAGCCACTCCTGGGATGATTAGGTTGTATTTATTAAAACTGAAAATGGGTATAAATTAGACTCAGGAACTTCCCTTTTTTGGTACCTCCTGAATAGAAACACATATGTACAAAACGAAGTATGTATTTTTTTTTTTTAGATTTTGTTTATTTATTTGACAGAGATCACAAGTAGACAGAGAGGCAGGCAGAGAGAGAGAGAGAGAGAGAGAGAGAAAGAAGCAGGCTCCCTGCTGAGCAGAGAGCCTGATAAGGGACTCGATCCCAGGACCCTGAGATCATGACCTGAGCCGAAGGCAGTGGCTTAACCCACTGAGCCACCCAGGTGCCCCCGAAGTATGTATTTTTAAGAAAAGGAAAAGAGAAGAATTGGCAAGGATGTGAAGAAATTGGAACCCTCATACATCATTGGTGGAAATGTAAAATAGTGCACCCACTTTGGAAACAGTGTGGCAGTTTCTCAAAATGCTAAGCACCAAATTACCACACCCAGAAGTTTTACTCCTAGAAATCTATTCAGGAGAAATAAAAACATATGTTCACAGAATAACTTGTACATGAATGTTCATAGCAGTATTATTCATAATAACCATAAAGTGGAAACAACTAAATTGGCAAAGAGAAGGTGCTATATCTAGACAATGAAATATTATTAAGAAATAAAAAGTAACAAAGTATTGATACATGTGCCAACATGGGTGAACTTCGAAAACATTACGCTAAATGGAAGAAATGAGACCCCAAAGACCACATATTGTATAATTTCATTTCTATAAAAAGACAAAGTCTGTAGAAGCAGAAAGTAGATTAGTGGTTGCCCAAGGCTAGAGGTGGGAATGGAGAATGGCTGCAGATGGGCATGAGGTTTTTTCGGGGGGTGATGAGAAATGTTCTAAAGTGAAGTAATGATAATTGCGTAACTATAAATTTACCTTAAAAGTCCTACTGAATTGTACACTTAAAACTGCTTAATTTCATGGTATCATAATTTCAAAATGATTAATGCCTGGTGATTTCATAAAATTATGGCCTGAGATGGTAGGTTAATTCTTGTATGAAGGGTAGCTGGGAAAAATTATGACCAGAGACATAGCATGACTTTTAGGAGAAATAAAATAGAGCACGCACATGCAGAGATAGAAAGAGGGATGGAGGGTGGAGAGAGGGAGAGATACAGATGCTCATTATCACATTCTTTGTAATAATGGAAACAAATAACCTAAAGGCTCATCAATAGAAAAACAGCTAAGTAGAATATGGTGTATTTGAAAAAAGGAACTTGCAAAAAGATATTTAGAACATGACACCATTTGGGTATATTAAAAAATAGTAGTATATATATATATATATATATTTTTTTTTTTTTGTGGAACTATGTGTATGTAAAGTATGAAAAAGAGATTTGAAGGCTAAGCACAAATTTAGAATAGTGGTTCCCTCTTGGGAGCCAAGCAGAGAAGTTGATGAAGATAGAAATCAGGAGGGCCTTTAGTACTGTATGCAATTCAAATTTACTCAAAATTAAAAATTACTTAATTTTTTAAAAGTATAAACAGAAAAATGGACTTGAAGCCAAATATTCCAATTTGTCAATTGTAGTATTTCTGGGTGGTGGGATTAAGAATGAGAAAAGAAACCAAAATCTTAAGAACAAATACGTAAGAGCCATCTTTCTCTTTGGTTACCTAATATAAAGGCGTTTTTTAAAAAATAATGTAGAAGTGGGAAAAAAAAACCCCAAAACTTGAAAAATGGCAGTGATAACCCTGTGAGCCCAAAGCAGACCTTGCAGAAACAATACCAGAACAGCAGCTTACCATTAAGGTCACTGACTTTTGGAACAGAGCATCAGTGACTACCAACAGGAAAAGCTAGGATTCTGCCTATAATCAGAGGGAACTTAGAGATCATGGTATTTTATTGGCCGGGGCCATAATATAATTAGTGAACTTTCCAAATTTTAATATTTTGAACACTGTATAGCCGCGTTCCACACTTACCATCCTCTATTTCTTATTAAAAAATTAATCTTGCTTTTATAAAATCTGATATTTTTCAGACCACTTATATTATTCATTTCTTCAGTTGCGGAAAAGGGGAACTCACTTTTGTCACTACCTGGCAGCTTTTAAAATTCATTTACTTATAGAAAATATTTGCTTTTTTATAAAAAGTGGAATAATCCAAAAAATTATACTTATTTACAGAATATGTATTAAATGCAAGAAGTAGAAGCCCAATTGAAACTGATTAAAATGCAAAGAGAATCAATTTTCTGAATAATTTGAAAGTTCGAGTGATGAGCCAGGCTTTAAGAATTGACCTTAAATGATGTTATTAGATATATTAGATATATCTGTCTCTCTTTCTGTTTTTCTTTTTCTGTTTTACAATATTGATAGTTTGGGTTGTTGTTGTTATTTTTTTTTAATAGTCAGAACCTGCAGCTGGAAGTCACTGAGATACTGACTCTGAGAAAACTTATTTCCATGATCTGTGCTTGCCAGCAGAAACTATACCCTCCCATGTTTACCTTCCAAGTATCATAGAAGTGCATTTAACAGAGAGGACTTTATTTGCATCCAAACTTTAGGAAGTCCAGGAAATATATTTTATAGCTTTCCAGCCTCTTCTACTACTACAGATAAAAATATATGTTTATAAAAATAAAAAATTATATTGAAAGAAAAAAAAATAGAAAGGATGTTGTTGAATGAGCCTATTTCCAACATCCAACTCAATTCACTCCCTTGGCTGCTTATCACCTATACACACCGTTTTACTGATGCTTCCAAACAACAATGGCAACCACAATATGCTACATTTAATTTGACGCTGCTATCCTCCATATAAATGAAAGCACACTCAAACATCTACCCAAAGGGAGAGACTCAAAATACCATCAGCTCCTGTATCAATCTGTGGATGATATTTATCTCAGCCATTAGTTTCTCACAGTGATTTTGTGCTGCCTTTGTTTTAAATTATAAAGTTAATCACCACTATCATCCCTTATATGAAATTCTTGGGGGAAGGGCAGAAGGAAATCAATGTGTTTATATATTATATACACTTACATTCATATGTACACACATTAGAGCAAAGTAGTATTTATGGGTAGCTGCCGCAGTCCTTGTTTTGTCTAGAAGTTGGTATTATATATATAAGCTCCCCAGTGTTTATCCCATGTTCTATCTGCCAGCATATAAATTAGAAGGGGTTCTATTTTAGAATAGTAGTTTAGATCATCATTCTTGAGTTACTGAAAACTTGTTAGTGTTTCCTATAGTGGAATGCTGAGGTAACTCATTTGTTTTTCACCATTTAATATGGAAATTATAAGAAGACACCTCACAAGATCTCCTAGGATCCATTCCTGTTCTTCTCTGCTTGCATTTTGTAGCAACAACCTTTGTCAGTGATAACCAGATTAATTACCCAAACAAAAATAGTAACTCCTTTTTTTGCGTTATTGTAGTGCAGTGAGGAGACCAGAATACTCAGGTGGCACTCTTAACTTCCAGTTCTAGAGGTTCATTGTTATATCTTCTTGGTAGATGTATCCTTTTTTTTTTTTTTTTTTTAAGAAGGATCCCTTTCATGAGTGCCAAGATTTCTAAATCATCCAAGATCACAGGAACTGGAAGCAAACCTTCCTCAAATGGATAATTAAATATGATACTATATTTCGTTAATTCTAGGATACATACTTTTCTCATACATTATTGTCTCTGAAATTAGGATGCTTCCTACACTTAGTGTTATCCTATAGTTACTGTCAGGCAGTACTTGTGACATACTTGTCATTATCTTTGCATATACAACATCAGAACAGATATATTGGAAGAAAATCTGGAGGTAGTAGTAGAGCACTGCAAGAAATATTGCATGAACAATATTCTTGATGTCATATAGGACAATAATTGTGTAAAAACATAATGACTGTGAGTCAAAAAATGACTCTATAGTTAAAATATAAATGTGAAGGAGTTTTAGGAATTCCTTAACCAATTTTTTTATGTTTTTTTTATTTTATGTATATACAAGTGATGTAAGATAGAAAGTTATGACAAAATAGGTCCAAAGTAGTTCTAAAGAAAAACAGAAATTGTGGCTAATAAAGCATTATCTCATCATAGTTTAATTGTTGTACTTTTTTTCTTTTTTCTTTCTTAGTGGTAAATAAAATAATAATGATTCTTACAACTGATTAGTCTTAGATTCAATGAAATAGTGAAGTCTGCCACTTCTACCTCTAGCCTCTGGTTCTCACATCTATGTTTTTTATGGTTGAAGAAACACCACTATGACAGATTCTTTCACAAAAAAAGATTTCAGGACATTTCAGGTTTTCTTGACAATAATTAATCTAAAGTAATTTTTGAGTTAATGTTAATCAGTTTTTCTTCAACAGCCTTATACTGGCTGTTACAAGTTTTATGTATTTCTGTCAGTGTTCATATTTTGTGTTAAACAACAAGAAATTTTATTAAAATTAAATTAATTAACATATAATGTATTACGGTTTCAGAGGTAGAAATCAGTGCTCATTATATCACGGGTCCTCCTTGATGCCCATCACCCACTTACTACCCCATCCCCCCAACTTACCCCCCTCCATCAGCTTCAGTTTGTTTCCTATGATTAAGAGTCTCTTACGGTTTGCTTCCCTCTCTGATTTCATCTTGTTTTATTTTTTCCTCTCTTTCCCTATGATCCTCTGTTTTGTTTCTTAAATCCCACATATGAGTGAGATCATATGATTATTGTCTTTCTCTGGTTGACTTATTTCACTTAGTATAATACCCTCTAGTTCCATCCATTTTATTGCAAATGGCAAGATTTCAGTTTTTGACAGCTGAGCAGTATTCCATTGTGAATATATATCTCATCTTCTTTATCCATTCATTTGTTGATGGACATCTGGGCTCTTTCCATAGTTTGGCTGTTGTGGACATTGCTGTTATAAACATTGGGATATAGATGACCCTTCGGATCACTCTCTTTGTATCTTTTGGGTAAATACCCAGTAGTGCAATTGCTGGGTCATAGAGTAGCTCTATTTTCAATTTCTTGAGGAACCTCCAATCTGTTTTCCAGAGTGGCTGCATCAGCTTGCATTCCCACCAACAGTGTAAGAGGGTTCCCCTTTCTCCATAGCCTCACCAACTTTGTTGTTTCCTGACTTGTTAATTTTAGCCATTCTGACTGGTGTGAGGTGGTATCTCGTTGCAGTTTTGACTTGTGTTTCCCTGATTCTGAGTGATGTTGAGTGTTTTTCATCTATCTGTTGGCCATTTGGATGTCTTCGGAAAAATGTCTGTTCATGTCTTCTGCCCATTTTGTGATTGGATTATTTGTTCTTTGGGTGTTAAGTTTCATAAGTTCTTTATAGATTTTGGTTACTAGCCTTTTATCTGATAAGACATTAACAGCAAGAAATTTAAAAATCTTTTTCTAACATATTCATATTTCTCTTCATTAATTTAATTATGAGGCAAAGTAGCCTATTCATTTTTTTAAATAACTTACTATTTTTGTGTGACCTAAAAATTTTTTGTTGTGTCACTTTGCTAAATAAGAATAATATTGATTTTGTGGCTCTTTTTCATCTGTTTTGTATTCCATTATGTTTCTATCTAAATATTATCTTGGTACTTTAATACATAAATTTAAAGATGAAAAAGGAGGTGCTCTTCATGTATGTTCAAGTCATAGGTCTATAATTTTTTCTTTTGAAAAATCCGCAAACTTTTTCCGAGTTGCAGCTAAAATGACATATTCCTATATCGGTTCCCCTTAGTTAATTCTCTGAGTTGCCTCCAGCCACTTCCTTAACACCTGACATAATGGGTTAGTATGAAGAGGGAAAGTTGGAATGAAAGAACAGGAGTTTTAACCAATTGTAATGTAAAATATCTCACTTTTGCAAATCTTACAAAAGCATATATTTGGGAACACAATGCTAGACTCTCTCCCAGGGCATTAGAATTTTCTCCTGCACCTGGAGGTTCCTGAAATTTAGGTTTCTTTAGCTTGGCAGGTAATTTGTTGTGGATCTTGGATTTCAGTTCTCTTTATGAGGGAATGCCTCTCTTTTGACTGGCCACTTACTAGACTCCCTTGTCTACACATCTTTCCCTTGGGTCTCTAAGACAAAAACACATTTTTCTGGGCATTGCAAGGGAAACTCCCTCTCTGTGCTATTTTACTCTGCCAGTGGACCTAAGTATCTTCATCTACCATAATATCTACATTTGGTACATTTGGTAAATCTCCTGAAACAGTCTCTAACTTCTGTGGACTCTAGAGAACAGGAGATAGGTCCCATCTCTGAGTGGTTCTCCAGAAGCCCCTTATTTGATCTGAGGTAAAGGTGAAACACCACCTTTGCTACATGGTGTTGCCTACCTCACAACTCAGTACATAACAGTTGTTTCAGGACTCTTCTACTTCTGCTTCTGTTGTAAATTGGTTAATGTTGGTTGATCTGGTATTATGATTTTAGTGTGTCTCTGTACACATGGCTTAGTCCCTGTTTGAGAGTAATTAGCATCTCTTCCTTTTGTGTTCAGTTTGGGGAGGCTGATCACCTGATGGAAAACTAAAGAGAATCATTTTAATACTAATTGGTGTCTTAGGTATCTACTGAATTGCTTTTGGCCCTTAGTTTTCTCCTGGAAATCCTGTACTGAACTGGGCACAAGTTTTTGAGGGCTCATGTATTCTAGGTTCTTTGACTGTTACCAAGAAAGCAAAAATAAACGGATTCATTATGAACATTCAAATGTAATATGAAGAATAATATGGCCATATATTAAGTGGTAGGTTTTTTTTTTTTTAAGATTTTAAAATTTATTTTAGAGAGACCATGAGTAGGTGGAGAGGCAGAGGGAGCAGAGAAGAGATCCTCAAGCACACTCTCTGCCAAGCAGGGGAGACTGATGCAGGGCTGGACCCCGAGATCATGACCTGAGCCGAAATCCGGAGTCGCTTAACTGACTGAGCCACCCAGGTGCCCCTTACGCCATAGTTTCTAAACCCCACTGGAACCACCCAATATAAGAACAACTGTTTTCTTTAAAGTTATATGAGATTTTACAGAAGATTTGGGCTTTACCATAGCAACTATGATTGAACTTATGAAATTAAATATACTATATAATACATTTACTAGTAATTTTTCATTAAATTATTAGTGAATCCAAATGTGATATTGGAATGTTATAGCCGACTTTGAAGGACTTCATTTTTTCATTGAGTTTTGTAAATAGGGAAGATTTACCAGAGCGGGTAAATGGGGGATCAGTTTCTTATGTCCTTTATATGGGAATTTTATAGTTTGATTTGTATGTTTGAAATGATGCTCTTTTATATCTCTAGTACATAAAATTTTTGTGCTAGGGTCTAAAATTGCCGTTTTTTGTATACTGCTAAAACCTTAGGTGATGAAAATAAAAGATTTCTCTGGATTTGTATGTGAATCCTAAGTGGCCCCATTCTGCCACCTTCTGGCTGACTTCATATCTTCTAGTGGTATGAACTGAGACTCCTCTAACTGTTCCTGCCATGGTTGGCACATATCATTTATTTTGGGCCCTGGGAGATTTCACGTGGGGTCAGTTTAAGCTGTAACTAGTTCTAGTACCCTAGGCTCACATTTATTTCTCAGTTCTAAAATGTCTCAGTTTATGGAATGTGATACCACATGATGATGTGAAGTGTTGTTTGTTGCCTTTAACAGTATGTAGTTATAACTACTTTTGGGTTTTCCTCAATATCAGTAGATATTACTTGAAATTAAGACATATCAAGTTTGTTAGATATTTTTCACAGTCACAATAAGAAAATTATTTGGAGAGTGATATAGGAATGGAGTTTACTGAAATCAAGGCTAAGTTCTTGGAAACTAATGTTAGGTTCCTTAATCACTTAACAGAGCTTGAAATAAAAGGAGAAACCAAGTGCATGTTAATGAAATCTTAGTACTTCTTTGGTTTTGTGACTCTTAAGTATACACTTTTCATTTATTCAAGAAAGATGTTGTTAAAGGTTTAAAACTTGAAGATATATTTGAAATAAGTATGATATACTTTTTAGGTAGAAGGAAATAGAATATAGGATATTACAATTTTATGACCTTTTGCAACATGCTTTATCTCTCTGTTCCTCTGGAAAATGAGATAATTATTGATCTCAAAGGTATGTTGTTATGAGAAGTATATGCATTATTTAGTTAATGCGAATGCTTACAACAGTGTCTGACATATAATAAGTAAGTATCATCAATCTTACAACATCCAGAATATATTTCATATTCTTACATATATTTTTATTAACATATAATGTATTATTTGCCCCAGGGGTACAGGTCTGTGAATGATCAGGCTTACACACTTCACAGCACTCACCATAACACATACTCTCTCTAATGCCCACAACCCAATCACCCTCTCCCTAACCCCCACCCCCCAGCAACCCTCAGTTTGTTTTGTGAGATTAAGAGTGTCTTATGATTTGTCTCCTTCCTAATCACATCTTGTTTCATCATATTCTTATATATTTTATAAGTAAATAGACTCCAAAATATCCTGGACAATGTTTTATATTTTCTTACAGTTTTATATCCAATGTGAAATTAGAATAGAGAAATTGAAGATAGTGAAAATGTATAGCCTGCTAAAGTAGTGTAGAAATATATGTGATATACTGGGACGTATCTTTGTGTGACTTATATTTGACTTGAAAAATCTAAAATTGTCTCATAAGAGCTATGGTGTATCTTAAAAAATGACTCAATTCAAAAACATTTATAGAATTTGTACTTTGTAGTCACCATTGTTTTAGATTCTAGAGATAGAAATTTAGGGGAGAAGCTCACGAGAAGAGTTAGAAGTATAAGCTAATTATTGTACACTGTGGTCAGTACAATGATGTGGGTGTTAATGTATTTTAGGAGTTAGAACTGAGGAACTAACACTGAAATAAACTTTGGGTAACAAGTAGGAATTTGCCAGGAGAAACTCATCTTACCTAAATGCAACTTTTATGCTTAATATTTTGACTACTGGTTTATCTGTACATTCCCACATTTTGTATTAGTAATATACTTTCTTTCATATCCAGAATGCTTTGTCATGCATCACCTGAAGAATGAGATTCTCAAGTGTTTGTATTTTAGTAGGGAAGGTCTGGCTTCCATTATGGTAATTCTGAGTAAAGGTAAACTGTATTTTTCTGGGTGTGCATTTGCAATGTTGTTATCTGAACCTGTAGCCCCCTACAATCACTTCCCAATTCTGTGGAGGTAGACCTATCATACTGGCCGTCCTGAGGCCAGAGTTTGCCCTTATCTATATGGATGAAGACTCTCATTTCAGTGAAAGGAATGATTCCATTTATGTAGTGGTAGTGGGAGTTGAAGGGATAAGTTCTATATTCTTCACTCCTGTATCAAGGATTTAGAAAGTCCCTCCATGGAGATTTAGATGTTGGACTGCCTGGCCATTATCTTGGCTAGTGAGTCAGTAGTGAGTCAATGGAAGATTCTCATCAACATAAAGGACTATAAGGGCTAGAGGGAGAGATCCCCTACATCAACTATGATTAGAAGCTTCATATTTTCAATTTCACACATTTAGTATTCTGAAAATAGAATGCCACTTTCCCCATCCCAATCACCTTATTACATTTAACTCTTGTCTCAGTTTTCTCTTGATGCCATGACAAATTACCTTAAATTCAGGGGTTTAAAACAACATCCATTTATTATCTCATAATTTTTTAAGTCATGGTTCTGTTAGGCTCTTATCTGGAGTTCCTGGGGAAGATTCTGCTTCCAGGGTCATTAATATTTTTAGCAGAATTCATTTTCTTTTGGTTACACAACTGAGGTCTCTGTTTCTTTGATGGTGTCATCTGGGGGCTGTTCGTAGCTCCTAGAGGCCTTTCGCTGGTCCTTGAACATGGACTCTAATATCTCAGAGCCAGTGTGTTGAATCCTTTTCATGCTTAGAATCTGATTGTTTCTTGTCCTGGCTCTCTTCTGCTTCCACTAGAGAGTCTCTGCTTTTAAGAGCTAATATGATTAGATCATTCTCACCTGGATAACCCTTAAGAACCTATTTTAAGGTCATTAATTAGTAACCTTAATTATATCTGCAAAGTCTCTTTAGCCATTTATTAAAGCATATTTAAGGATCCATTGTTTCACTTTCAAGTATGGGTTTTTTTTTGGTTTTTTTTTTTTTTTTTTTTTTTTAGATTTTATTTATTGAGAGAGAGAGAATGAGAGAGAGAGAGTGACCATGAGAAGGGGGAGGGTCAGAGGGAGAAGCAGACTCCCTGCTGAGTAGGGAGCCTGATGCGGGACTCGATCCTGAGACTCCAGGATCATGACCTGAACCGAAGGCAGTCACTTTAACCAACTGAGCCACCCAGGCACCCTCAAGTATGGTTTTGAACCAAAGTGGAAGATTGTGTGTACAAAGGCAGTAGAGTTTAAAAAAAAAAAAGGGTAATGTTGTACTCAAGAAATGGTAGTTAAGTTAGCATTGTTATTGTTTGAGATATAAATTGGTAAAATGGAGCTAAACGGAGACCTGCTTGAGTTTGACAAAGGTCCTTGATTACTGTGCTAAGGGTTTAGATTTTTGTAGGCCTTCGAAGTCACTTGAGTTTGTTTTTCTTTGGAATGACATAGGATTGTGTTTTAGTAACATGACAAATATGAGAGAACTAAGACATTGGGAGCTTAGAGAAAAAAGTACCTTTTCTCCAAATCTCTGGTATGTATATCACAGTTTCATAGTCACCACCAAGAGAGAGATTTATTTACCATTTTAAGTAAATTTAAGCCATTCTTTTTTCCCCTGAGTAACCAGAAGTATAAAACACTTGATAAGGTAATTTTAAAATAAAGTTTAGAATGTAATAATGTGTTCTAGACTCCACTGCAACTATTTTTGAAATTTCCAATTTGATGTCTGTTTGACAAAACCTTTGTCATACTTCCAACCTGTTCTTTACCCTTCCCCCATCTTAGTAATTGGCATGACTATTTACCCAGATGCTCAAGGAAAAACATTGGTTATTTTTATAACTTTCTTTTATTCATTCTCCAGGTTCAGTGTGTCACCAGATTTCCCTGTTTCTCTAAAATATGTAAATGAAATTTGTCCATTTGTCTCTCTCACCACAATCTCAGTGTAAGTGACCACCATCTCTTGCCTGGACTTTTTAATAGTCTCAATTGTTTTCCCTGCTTCCATTCTTACTCTGAGCTTAACACAGACCCTCATCTCCCAATCCATTCTCTGCCTAGTAGTTCTGTTATTTCTGTCCATTCTTCTGTCAGGGTCTTTCATTCACTGATTCTTCTTCCTGGGTTACTCTTTTTCCATTAGCCTTTGATTTTCTCCTTTTCTTTATACTTCAGGTCTGGACAACTCAAAGTAAAGCCATGTTCCTTAGACATCTTTGATGACCCAATATAAAATAATCATCTCCCTGCAAGTTACACTCTGTCATATCTTCTCTTATTTCCTTCTTCACATTTCTTAATCTGAGAAGGGGATTAACTGGGAAGGGTAGAGCACGTCATATTTATTCTTACCTATAGCCTTCATTTATGTAGATTGATCTTTTTGCTTTGCTGTTTTCACTTTTTCTGGTCTATGTAAATCCTGCTTTTCCTCCAAGACTCTTCTCAAGTTTTACATATTCCATTCCATTTTCCTCAGTACCTAGTATACACTGAACCCTTCTTTCTATTCTTTATGGTTTTTTTGGTGCTTTAACGTCCTTTAGGCCTTTAAAGTCCCTTAAGTAGAAAATACTACTAGGGATGTTAGAGTTCTAAATGGTCAGTCTTTATCTTTATATTTGCTGTGGGGTCTTCCATATAGAACAAGTAGCTGGAGTTCCTTGATATGTGAGTTCTTTGACATGTTTGTTTGGGATAGTATATCAGTAAAGTTACTTTGTTAAAAAAAATTATCTCAAGCCATAAAAGATTAACTATACAGAAAAATTTGCATCCGTTCTACAGCTGTATATTTAGTTATATGTGATATAAATCTTCAATTATTACCTGTAGCAAATACTACTAGCTTTTACTTGACTTTTAAATTTCTTGAGTAGTTACTTTTACATAATTATTTTATATTCTCTATAATTCAACACTTGGACATTATGAATACTCAGTATATATTTATGGGTGGTTATATATTCTCTGTTTCTTTGTTGATTAGGAAAAAAGAATTCAGGTCCATCGGCATGTGTTCATAAGTTCTCTGGAATGTAAATTACTTAAGCTAACTAAATGAGTGTGTTATATCAATATCAAAAATATTTTCTAAGAAGTTGTTAAAACTAACTCACTTTTTGCAATATCTGCCATTTTCCCAGGGAATAAAATATTCACTAGTAGAACTTTACTGTTTCAAGACCTAACCATTATCTCCTAGTTGAGTGAATGTAGGGAAACGGAAAAAAATCCACTGTGTATATTACCCAAGATACATTATAAAATGTGTACTTTTGCACATCAGGTGAAGATAAATAAGGGAGGAAAACCAAAGAGTAGCATAAGCTGGCTAAGTTGAAAAATTAGAAAATAGTGATTCATCAAATAAAATCTGAAAAACAGGTGCATCAGAGGTTTAAACATATCATTAAGAAGCAAAACAGGTGCATCAGCAGTTTAAACATATCACTAGGAAGCGTGATAATTTCCCTGTGTCCCTTAAAAATACCTGGAAAACATTGAGTTAGATATTCCAAAGCCTTTATTTGTTGGAAAAATAAAAACTGATGACAAAAATGTTGTATTGTGGAACTCCTCAGGAGGTATACTCAACTGTATCAGTATATTAAAAAATCTGCTCTTCCAGAAAGAATGAAGGTAACTTACCTGCTAGTATTACTAATAGTTGCATTTAATTAGGTAAACAGTGTGAGTTCAGAACAATTAATCATTCGCCATAACTGTTTATTCATGATTCATTACTGAACTAGTTTACTGTCACTGACTATAATTTAAATGAGAATTTTGTGTTTTTTCTTTTTTTTATATTTGATAGCTGTACACAGTAAATTTAGTTCTTATTCCCTGTTGAACTCTGACTTTTGAAAAGTTATTTTAATAATACACTGAATTATCTATATTAACTGTTTTCCTGTTTGGGGATTTACAGTTTTGTTTTGATAATACTTCAGTGAAAACACTTTATGCTTTGAAATAAATTTATTATTTCCTATTATACTAAGGATGAATATATGTTCAATGAGAATTTTTTATTTAAAGAAAACTGATTTGCAAAATTTTTCATTATGTTAAAAAAAAAAGAAAGGAATTAAAAAGTAGGATTTTGACCGGGACTCTTCAATTTCTGATCTATTTTTCATTAAGATTATTTCTATAATGTGGGTACCCCATCTGCTAAAAAATACAATTTTAAACAGGGTTTTTGACATACAGTATGGGACCAGAGAACTGACAACTTTCATATTTTTAGATCAATATTGACTTGATGTCAAATAAATGTCTATTTCTCTTTTGATGTGGAATAATAAGGTACTATCTTTGTATCTTAAATCAATTTATCTTATTACTTAATAAGCAAGATTATAAATGTTTTGGGTTGTTATACTTTGAGTATTTTTTACTATGTGATAATTTAGGCATTATGGAGAGTTAAGGATGAAAAATAGATTATGAGTATGAAAATTTATATATTTGAAAATATATTATTTTACCAAGCGTGAAACCATTAATTCCATATTAATGATGGCACCATCTTTGTTATTAGTAATAATTGTGCAGGAAGAGGGAAGGCTAATCATTGTGAAATATGCCCAAAGCATTGTTCAATAATGGTCTACTCTCTGAGGGAAAATATATTAGTAGAGCCTTATCTCAGTTTGGGGAGAGCATCCCTCCTAGTCCAGCCCCCTGTTGGCTTCCTTTCTCAAGAGGGAGAAAAGCTACATCATGGAGAAACACCTGTAAAGGTCACAGCCCACAGAAACAGTCCAAACAGGAAACTAAGATTTAATTCTAAAATTATGGAATGCTTTTCCTCCCCCATACTTTACCCTCTTATCAAAATAAAGAAAGAAAACATCAATTATGCAAAGTGTGTGTGTGTGTGTGTGTGTGTGTGTGTGTATAACAGATATATAACAGGAATACAGTATAATAACAGTGAAATATAGCCTAAAGAGGCATGGACTCTGACAGAGAAGTACTGAGGGAAACCCGTAGCCAATAAGGGACTCAAAACAAAGATAATGGAGGAACTTGAAACTTCTGCCACCTATTATGAATATCAATCACAGCTCACCTCCTGGCCAAATTAACAGACCCACATAGTAAATGCTTATTTACCTCTGGTCCTA
Organism: Mustela nigripes; assembly: GCF_022355385.1. Classification (NCBI taxonomy): domain Eukaryota; kingdom Metazoa; phylum Chordata; class Mammalia; order Carnivora; family Mustelidae; genus Mustela; species Mustela nigripes. The sequence goes on from NC_081570.1 coordinate 70,454,597, forward strand.
TTTCCCAATGCCAAATAGTGAACTTTCAGCAAAAAGTTAGAGGATATCCCTAAAGACAAGAAAGAACAGTGTGAAAGACAATGCACCAGAAACAGACTCAATTGTTGGAATTATCAGATAGAGAATTTGAAATAACTGATTAAGACATAAGAACTGTAATGGAAATAGTAGACAATATGCAAGAAAACATGAATATTGTAAGCAGAGAGAAACTCTAAGGAAGTATCAAAAGCAAGCGCTAGAGGTTAAAAAAAGACACTAACAAATAAATCCCTTTGATGAGTCATCAACAGAATGGACACAGCTGAGGAAAGAAATCATTGAGATTGAAGATAAATCAATGGGAAATACCTAAACTGACATGCAAAGAAAAAAAAGAATTGGGGGAAAAACCCCAGAACTGAACATCAATAACTATGAGATAGTTTTTTAAAGTGTAACATGCTTAATTGGAATACCAGAAGGAGAAGGAAAAGAAAAGAACTATTTGTGAAAGGAATAATGGCAGAAAATGGTACAAAATTAATTACAGACACCAAAACACAGACCCAAGAAGCTTGGAAAATACCAAGCAAAATAAATATCAAAATAACTACACCTAGGCACATCATACTCAAATTGCAGAAAACCAAAAACTATGAAAATCTTGAAAGAGGCCTTAGGAGGATGGTAAAAACCTTACCATTAGAGGAATTATGATAGCCTTCTCCTCACCCACCAAATGAGAAGAGTTTTAAGTATTTTAAGAGTTGAAAGAAAAAAGGCCACTAACAGATAATTCTGTATCCACTGAAATTATTCTTAAAAAGTGAAAGAGAAAGTCTAAGGGTATTTATTGTCAGCAGACTTGTCCTATAAGAAAAGACAGAAAGAAGTTCTTCAGGGAGAAGGAAAATTATATAGGTTAGAAATTTGGATGTATATAAAGAAAGGAAAAGCATAAGAAAAAAGGAAGATAAAGTATTTTTATTATTCATTGATCTAGAGCATAACTAAGATAATAGTAACAAGGTACTGGGTGATTATGGAATATGGATAAATGAGAGGAAGGACAGCAGTGTCTATAAGGTTTAGGAGAAGGGGTTGGGGAATGCTCAATTATAAGTTACTCACACTACAAGAGCAGTATACTGCTATTTAAGGGTGTACTGAGATTAGTTAAAAATGTATATTTCAGGGCATCTGGCTGGCTCAGTGAGTAGAACATGCAACTCTTGATCTCAGGGTTGTAAGTTCATGCCCCACATTGGGTGTGGAGCTTTCTTTAAAAAATGTATACTGCAAACATTGGAATAACCACTAAAATTTTCCTGAAAAGAATAATTCATATGTTAAGAGAGTAGATTAAATGTAATAATATAAAATGTTCATTAAAATCAGAAGAGACAGAAAAGTAGGGGGAAAACACATGCAATGGGTAGAAAACAGTTATAAATATGTAGATATTAATATACTTATGATAATAGTTACTTTAAATGTGAATGGCTTAAATGCACTAATTAAGACAGATTTTGCCAGAGTGGGTAAAAAAATAAGACCCTTATATAAAAAGAAAGACCCAGTTATGTGTTATCTATGAGAAACTCACTTTAAATATAAAAAATTATATTAAAAAAATAAAGGGATGAAGAAAGATATACCATGTTATCACTAACCAAAAGAAAGCTGGAGTAACTATATTTCAGATAAAGTAGATTTCAGAGCAAGGAAAATTATGAAGGATAAAAACAACATTACATAATGATTTGGTGGTCAATTTTGCAAGAATTCTTAACAATCCTAAATATTGCACTTAACAAGATTATCAAAATACCTGAGGCAAAACCTGATAGAATTGGAAAGAGATATAGAAAAAGCCACTATAGCTGGAGACTTTAACACTCCTCTTAAGCAGAAAATCAGTAAGTATATAGATAATTGAACTACACTATCAGTCAACTGATCTAATTAACATTTATAGACTATTCCATTCAACCACATCAGAATATACATTCTTCTTTAGTTTGTGTTGAGCATAACCAAAAGAGATCACATTCTGGGCCATAAACCCCACCTATCATGTTTGAAGAAATAGTACTCATGCAAAGTATATTCTCAGATCACAGTGGAATTAAACTAGAAACTGGTAACAAATTAAGCTGGAAAAATCCCAATTATAGAAATTAATTGAGGAATGTACTTTTAAATAACACCTGGGTCAAAGAAGAAGTCTCGAGAAATTTTAAAATAATATAAATGAAAATGAAAATACAATTTATCACAATTTGGGGGATTTAGCAAAAGCAGTGCTTAGCAGGCAATTTATAACCTTAAATGCATATACCGGAAAAGATGAAATATCTAAAATCAGTAACAATGAGTTTCTACCTTAGGAAAATAGAAAAAGAAAAATAATTTAAGCCCAATGCAAACTGAAGGAAGAAATAATACAGAGCAAAAATTGAATACAGGAAAACAATGAGAAAAATTGTTTTTAAAAGTTTGGTCTAGGGAAAAATCAATAAAATTGATAAATATCTAGGGAGCCTAATTAAAAAAAAAAAAACCATGAAAAGCCCAAATTATCAATATCAGAACTGAAAGCTGGATGATCAGTATAGCCCCTAAGGGCATTAAAAGGTAATAAAAGAATACTATGAAAAATTCTAGGCCCACAAAGTGATAGCTCTGATGAAATGGGCCAGTTTTTTGAAGGACATAGATTATCAAAACTGACAAAAGGAGAAATAGGTAATTGAATAGGTCTATATCTATTAAAACTGAATCAATAATTTGAAAATTAATAATTAATAAATAATTTCTGAAAAGCATCAGGATCAGATGGATTCACTAGTGAATTCTACCAGATAAAACTCTATTATAAGATAAAAAACATGGTTGCCTGGGTGGCTCAGTTTGTTAAGCATCTGACTCTTGATTTCAGCTTAGATCGTGATCTCAGGGTTGTGAGATCAAGCCCCGCATCAAGCTCCATGCTGGGCATGGAGCCTGCTTAAGATTCTGTCTCTCTCTGTCCTTCCTCCCTGCCACTTGCACTCTCTTTCCCTTAAAAAAGGGGGAAAACATCCAATTAAGAAGTGGGCAAAAGATCTGGACAGACATCTCACTAACAATAATGATGGTAAATAAGCATGTAAGAAGATGCTCATTGTCACTAGGGAATTGCAAATTAAAATAACAGTAGGATACTACTATACATCTTTTAGAATAACTAAAGTAAAGACATACACAAGTTGCCAATTTCTTATAAGAACAGTGGGAACTCCTTTCATTGGTGATGGTGATAAAAAATAGTACAGCCATTTTGGAAGACATTTAGGCAATTTTCTGCAAAGCTAAGCATAGCCTTACCATACATGTCAACAATCACACTGCTAGGAATTTAATTTACTATACTGATTTTAAAACTATGTCCACACAAAAACCTGCACATGAAAATTTACAGCTTCTATTTTTAATTGCCAAAAACTGGAAGCAACCATGGTCCTTCAGTAGGTGAATTGATAAACAGACTGTGGTATATCCATATGATAGGTTATTATTCAGTGATAAAAAGAAATAAGACATAAAGCCACAACAAGACATGCATGAATTTTAAATGCATATTGCTAAGTGATAGAAGCAGTCTGAAAAGTCTGCATGGGATGTGACTCCAATTTTGACACCATGGAAAAGGCAAAACTCTAGTAATGGTAAAAAGTTCAGTAGGTGCCAAAGATTGGGGAACCACAGGATATTTACAAAGGTGGTAAAATTTCTGTATGATAATGTAATTGTGGTTACATGACATTATGCATTTGTCCACATCCATAGTGCCTTCATACAAAGTAAATCTGAATGTATGTAATTTTTTCATATATGTAATTTTTAAAAACATCATATAGAAAATTGAGAGATCCCAGAATTAAATTCAGACTGTGACAAAACAATCTAATTGTATTGCAAATTCATGAAACAACCTTACTGAAGATGAGTCAAAAGGTGCTGACCTGAGTAAATTTGGAAAAAAGTGAAATCTGTAAGAGTAGAGGCAAAAGTACATATTAGTGTACGCTAGTTGATAAAGTTGTTTCCCATGGGGTTAAAGTTATTAACTGTACCAGGTTAACAATTCTGATACTGCCACATGTGTATACTGAAATTGAACAAGTGAGTAAATGAATGGTGGATGGTGGAAGCCAGGTTTCTCACTGTTGGAGTGGGAGTTTTTAAGTAAGTAAGGAGGGGGAGTAAAATGAATCATGCAGGCGCCTGCGTGGCTCAGCTGGTTGAGCGACTGCCTTCGGCTCAGGTCATGACCCTGGACTTGCAGGATCTCGTCCTGCATCGGGCTCCCAGCTCCTTGGGGAGTCTGCTTCTCCCTCTGACCCTCTCCTCTCTTATGCTCTATCTCACTCATTCTTCTCAAATAAAGAAAATCTTAAAAAAAAAAAAAAAAAGAATCATGCAGTAATGGATTAGAGTTGGAGACACTAGGAAGAACTCACTTTTATTTCATTATAGACACAACTGATTACATGTAGAAATACAGATATGGTTGTAAAACATTTGTATACACATATATTTCTTGGCTCATCAGCTGAGAAGGCCTAGAGGCAACAACACTCTAGTAGCAACATACTCACCTAGTTCTCAGATCTTTGTTTCTAATACCATTCTCCAGTAAAAGGAAATAGGGCTCCTTGGAGAAATGGCTGATTCTAGAATTGGGGCAGGAAGTATACAAAATGAGCATGGGCCATGTTGTAGTGTTAGAAAGTAAATGTTCAAACATATATGCAAGTGTGCATGTGCTCATGCAAACATACCATTGTATCTCAATGGGACATAGGAGGCAATTGAAAGAGTTTCCAATGGTCAAATCTTGAATAATATAAGCAAAAAAATTAATAACATAGTATTGGATTATAGCTCAAAATATAAAGTAAACATCCATGTGTCCATACTGAATGTAAATAAATGATTGAATGAATAAATCAGGGAGAAGAGACACATTGCCCAGATAGAGGAATTCCACTCTGTCTTCAAGGAATTAGAGTATAATTCCCCTTTCTTTAAGTGTGCGCTGGGCATAGTGACCTCATTCCAACAAGTACAGTATGGATGAGGGTGAAGGGAGTAACTACAGTGGAGGCACTTGAAAAACGCTACCTAAACCAGTAACAAGAATACCATTCACAGTGATAAGTCATGTTGATAGTATATATCCTTGATATGTTATGATACAAATGGCACTTTAATTCTGTTTCCTCAGTAGCCCATAATCCCAGATAATCATGAAAAATAAACAAAACCCAAAAATACTAACCGAGGAACACTTTACTACATACTTGACCAATACTCCTCAAAATTGTCAAGGTCATCAAAACAAGGAAAATCTGAGAAGAAGTCTAAGGAAACATGAGTCATGACAGCCAAGAGGAGCCAAATGAGACATCAGTACTAAATGCAATGTAGTATCCTAGATGGGGTCCTGGAACAGGAAAAGGACATTAGATTAAAGCTAAGGAAATCTGATTAAACTATGGCCTTTGGTTAACAATAATATATCAAAATTGACTCATTAATTGTACAAATTTGCCATACTAATGTGAGATGTTAATAATAGCTGAAACGTGTGTGTTGGGTATATGGCAACCCTAAATAAATAAATCTAAAAACTGTTCTAAAATTAAAGTTTATTTTGCCAAAAAGTTCCATTTTACATAGGTCTTAAAATGTAAATTATGTATTTTGTCAGGAAGTATCAAGTTGCCAAGGATTTGGAATGGAAAGAAGGAAAGCTTATGAAGAGGCATGAGAAAAGTTCATTATCTTGATTTATGGTCTCACAGTTGTATTTATATCTCAAAACGCCAAATTTCACACTTTGGATATTTGCAGTTTATTGTATGTCAGTTATATTCATGAAAACTTTTTTTTTTTAACAAATAGGGAACAAACAGAAAAGAAATAAAGAAAACAATAGACCTTGAGCCAATAATATCAATAATTACAGTAAATATAAATGATTTAAACAAGACTCAGCTAGATGTTGTAACAAGAAGTCAACTTTAAATATGCTGATATAATATTTAAAAGCAAAAGAATGGGGGAAAGATAAGTCCATCTTGATACTCTTGTTCGACATGATCACTGAAAGTCCTAGAAATAGAACAAACTATATCTGTTCAAAGATGACAAGCTTGCCTACATAGAAAATCCTAAGAAATCTACAAAAAGAAAAAGGCTCCTAAAACTAATAAGTGTGCTTAGCAAGGTTGCAATATACAAGGTTAAAATATAAAAATAAGTGATGTTTCTGTATACTAGCAATGAACAACTGCAAACATTTTTAAAGTACTATTTACAGTCACAATCACAATCAATAACTCCAATTTAAAAAAATGGTATGTAGGTATAACTCTTAACAAAATATTTGCAGGATCTTTATTCTCAAGATTATAAAACACTAATGAAAGAAATCAAAGACCCAAGTAAATGAAGAGATAACTCTATGATCATAGATTGAAAGACTCAGTATATTGAGATATCATTTCTCTCAATAAACACAATCTTAATAAAGTCCCAGCAAGGGAGCACCTGGCTGGCTCAGTCATTAAGTATCTGCCTTTGGCTCAGATCATGATCCCACAGTCCTGGGATGGACCTCTGCATCCTGCTGCCTGCTCAGCAAGAAGCCTGCTTCTTCCTCTTCCACTGCCCCTGCTCGTATTTCCTCTCTTGCTGTCTCCCTCCGTCAAATAAATAAATAAAATCTTTTAAAATAAAAATAAATGAAAAATGAAAAAATAAAGTCCCAGCAAGATTATTTTTGTAGACATAGACAATCTTAAAATATATATAGAAAGGTTAAGGAACTCTGATAATCAAAACAATTAAGAAGAAAATAATGTTGGAACATTTACACTATCAGATTTAAGATTTACTAGAAAACTGTAATAACCAACACACTATGGTGTAGATGAAAGAACTGACACATACACAAATCTGTGGAACATGATAAAGTCTAGAATAGACCCAGACAAATATTGTTAATTGATTTTTGACAAAGGTGCAAAGGCAATTCAGTTGTTAATGGATATATAAATTGTGGTAAATCATACAATGGAATACTATTCAGCAATTTAAAAAATGAGTGAACTATTGAAACACAACAAGGATGAGCCTCAGGTGTTAACACTGTGCTAAATGAAATAAGCCAGTCTTAAAAGTTTGAATCCATTCATAAAATATGTGAATCCATTTAAGTCATTTTTTTGAAAGGCAAAACCATTACCTTAAAACCTTTATTTGAAGAGCAGGGGTCATGGTCATACTATTTGCCCTCTACATGGACAAATACATAATTTATGTATCACATATGCTTCCATGTTTTTCTTTTCTTTAACCTTGAAATTCTAAAGTACATAGTTATTCTTGGCCTCAGCATGATTGTGAACCTAAAGGTAGACAATGAAGTTCCATGGCTCTAAGGTGACCGATCATCTGAATGGAAACATTCTAATAAAAAGATTCTTAGATGCTGAACAGTATTTCCAAGAACGAATTCCACCCTCCTGCTGTTCTTTTATTCTGACTTCCCCATCTTTTTTTTTTTTTTTTTTTAAGATTTTGTATTTGAGACAGAGAGAGGGAGAAGGAGATGCAGACTCCCTGCTGAGCCCCCCACTTCCCTATCCCTATTGGAAAAATACTGCATTTGAAAAAATCTTTACTTCCTTTGTTGATCACTGTTGTGCAGTACAAAGGAGCTTTGATCTAGGAGCCAGAAGACTTAAGTGACTTTGTGCAAGTCACTTAGTGTTTCTAAGTTTATTTTCTCATCTTAAAGTAGAGATAATAGCACCTGTCCTGCCTACTTCATTTGTAAAGATCTGATAAGCCAGTAGAAATTCCCATTTTGTATGTTGTAAAGTAATTGGTAAGTAAATATAAGGTTTCACCACTATTACTAAATATAGGAAAAGAAAAACCTGTTTTGTGGTATAACAGGAGATTCAACTCTGCAAATTGTTATAATCTCAAAAATTAATGCAGAATGAATAATAAGGACTTCATAATCTCAAACTTGATTACTCTGGTTTTATTATCATACATTATTTAATTAAATTATTAATAGGGTATAAAATATGCTGTTATACCAAATTTGGAGTACAGGGCTAGACATTTTAGTACAAATTAAAGTTCTGTAAATACCATCAGGATGAATAACAAGCAATATACTTCTTAAGATTAATTTCAATTAATCAATTATGAAGGAAGGAATTCCGTTTTAGTAAAAGCTGTAGTTATTTCCTTCTAGCAGTAGATGCCAGTAGAGTTCTTCTTTTTAATAAAAATCAAGTTGCCTAAGTACTTACATAGCAACAACTTCCTGGTCACGTTACCATATATAGAAACATTGCTCTGCAGACTAAAGATTCTACTTTCTATAAGGACTTTGTAACAAATGGAAACAGTTTTACTGAAAAAACAGTCCAGGTTTCAAATGTAGGGTTTTCACTCATCTAGTAAGGCTTACTTCCTCCCCATCCTTCTTCTATTTACTTTGCTGTTAATAGCCTTAGGTATTGTTTTAAATAAATGAATCTTAGTGTTCTAGTTAAGACTCTGGAATATCTGTTCTAAGCTTGAGCAACCTTGAATATGTCTGGCTAAACATGTTAAAGATGATATGGTGGGGTTGAAGTGTTAGGATTAGTTCGTTCATTTGGAAGAGAATACCATGAGTTGAATATTTTGGGAAGGTTAATGTGTCAGAGATGAGTGATTGAAAGAAATGACTGGAATCAGGGAAAACAAGTTATTTTAGAAATTCACATTTGCACATTATAAAAATGAAACCCAAAGAATGAACAAAATTTAGTAACTGTAGAAAAAAAGAGTTCAATGACATTGCATAAATAAAATTAAAACATTTTCAAGTATTTAATGATTTTACTTAGACCTTTAATTTGTTAGAAATGAATGCTTTCATTTTTAGGGGGAGACGAACCGTGAGAGACTGTGGATTCTGAGAAACAAACTGAGGGTTTTGGAGGGGAGGAGGCTAAGGGGTTGGGTGAACCTGGAGGTGGGTATTAAGGATGGCACATATTGTATGGAGCACTGGGTATAGTGCATAAAAAATGAATCTTGGGACACTGAAAACAAAAATAAAATTTCAAAAAAAAAGAATGCTTTCTTGAACATATTGAGTATATAATACATGCTCTATATTGATGAATTCAAGTAACATAATTTGAGACATAAATTTATAAATAGCAAGTTTTAACACAGAAGTTTAAATCAGTGGAGAAAGAAGAGAGCAATTTATTTTCTAAGAAATATGTTGGAAAATTCAGTGAAGAGGTGACACTTGGAGTGAGTCTCAAGGATGAAAGAAATTTCTCCTCTAAGATAGCAAGGCAGAGAATTAAGGGATTTCATCCACTTCAGGCCCTGTAGTCCTTCCATGCTCTGTAGAGACTGAACAGACTGCAGACACTTGTTCAGTCCTGTTTTGTGTAAAGCACTGTCAGATGTTTTAAAAAAATTATCTATTCTTATACACACATGTTTACACAGAAAGCTACAGATTTTAAAAGCTTAGTATTATAGATACTGTTCCCTATTTGGTTACATTGATACTAATTTTATTACACAAAACAAAATATACAACAGTGGAGCTGTTACTTGGCAAAATTCATAAGTCAATTTGTGTGTGTGTGTGTGTGTGTGTGTGTGTGTGTTGTCCTAAACTGATTATATTATTGTTCCAGCTTATTTATTATTGTTGTTCCTATTCTATTTGTCAAGCAGCTGGCAGGAAATTTGGACTAAGATATTTTTAGGTAGATCCTCTCTCTCCCCCAAGGAGAAAAGCATATAGATTTTTCATCCTTTAATTAGTGTCAAAAGGCAAGTACTCGAGTTCATAATTAAGTGTCACAGGTTACTTTTTTCCTGCAATTGGCCAATGGCAAATTTTACTTTCTTTTAATCAAAGGAGTTGTTTCTAAGTCAGACCTAAAGTTAGGGATCAGTGAAGAAGTAGTACTCAGTGTTAAGTTTTAAAAATTAAGATGTTTCAGTAAACTAGAAGGAATTTTTTTTTTTCAGTTGAAATGTTTTGCTGTGGCTGATTTTACGTAACTTTAAATCTTATATTTTGTTCATTTTTTCATATTTTAAAATGTACTGCTGATAAACACTTGTCAGCAGATGGTAAGTTTGATAAGCAGTACTCATATACTACATTTTTGTAGTTCCTGTATATATTAGACTTAAGTCAATGAGTTAGCAACATTTGGTTCTTTTTTTAAAGTGCTAGTTCAGATATTTCTTAGTTAAAACATGTTATAAAGTTGTTTTGCAAGGGCTTTTAATATCCAGTTTATATGAGTTTTCAGTGAAAAGTTAACTGCTTATCAGGATTCATAAAATCTGTACATTAGCTGATTTCCTGAAAAAAAAAACAAAACCACACAACCTTTTTAACATATTATATTTGGAGAGTGGTTTGGCCTTGAATTGTTTGCATAGAGTTGTAATACATGTTTAACTAGTTTTCTTTTTGAAAAGTTTTTTTCAGTCTGTATATAAAGTCTTATCTTTAATGTTCTCACTAAGATTAAACACTCTTAAGCATAAAACCATTTAGACTGATATTGCAAGTCTTTAAAATCCCCATCTCTAGTTGAGATGAAGGGTTTGCTAAGAAAGGCTCAGTAATGTACTGTTTTATATTAACAGGAAACAGAGCAGCAGTAGTGGTTTGAATACCCTGCAAACAGGAAGTTTGACACATGCATAGCTCTTAGCTTCTGTGTAAGAACTTGTTGAGCTCCTTCTGAAAATATTTTCATTTACTTTAAGTAAAGTGCAAATGCACATGAATGGCAGCTTATAAAGAACTACCCTGTAACCAGTATACGGGTACAACTGCTCTTCAGAAATTGGAAGGTTTTGCTAGCCGATTATTTCATAGACATTCTAAAAGTACTGCACATGATCAGAAAACTGCTCTGGAAAATGACAGCCTTCATTTCTCTGAGCATACTGCTTTATGGGACAGATCAAGTAAGTTTTGTTTGTTTTTTTTTAATGATACATTTTAACTAGAAGCTAAAATACTAATTGGAGTTTTAGAATCAAACATAAAGAACAATGTTTTGTCTTTTTGTGATTCATACAAGGACATTTTGCAGGATGAAGTTGCAAAATCCCACAAAACTTGATTATAAGTTGAACTGAATCGTGTAGTTCATTGTTTTGTTTTATATGTGACCATTAAGTCCCATGTCAGTAGGAAATTTTCTACAGAATTTTATGTCATGTCTAGTGAATGTTAGTTTGTTTTTATTTTTTGTTCTTATATGAAAGTGAAAAGCCTAAATTTTAGAAAGAATAATCAGTTTATTTTTTTTAAAGTTTTTTGGATTTATAATCCTTAAAATTTAAAAGGGCAGAAGACTCTGGAATTTATAATTAAAGTTCTACTGTGTTTACCATTTTTTATTTTTAAGTACCTGTGTGAAAGTTACTTCAGGTTTTTTTATAAGCAGGATTTCTAATACGAAAGCATAGTATAAGTACTCTATGTAAAATCTTATATTTATAACATAATAAATAACAAAAGCTTTTATATTTTTATTTTATGTTATTTTAATTGTGGTTAAAGGAGGGAAAACTTGTTTATGCATACATCACATTCTTTCCAGGCATGTTAAAATGTTTGAACTTGGTGCTTTGCTAAAATGTAACCATTTTTGGTGACATGCACTTTAAAAGATAAATTTCAGGTATAAACAATACCAGTACCTCCATTCCACATCTCACCAAAAATACCCTCCCCAAGGTATTTTTGTCATTGTGATTAAAGGAACAATAGAATTACCCTTGGTACCTTTGCCCTTTTTGCTGTGTTTGATGATCAAATAGCACTAGGTTTTGCTTTTTTCTGTTTATATATTCCATTGCAGTTTAAAACTCAGTTTAAAAAAATAAAACAAACCAAGAATGGTTTACAAAATTTAGTCCTTGGTTTTTTACAGTACCTTCATGGTTCTATAGAAGTTTATTTGAATTATTTATTTACTGCATCAGAATTTTTTTTTATCTCCTTTGAGCTGTTTTAAGGAGAAAGTAAAGAACACATATATTGTTAAAATTCTTCTTACTTGAAGGTTTTGATTGTTTATAATTAATCCTTACTGTAAAGCAGGTCGATAGATGAGGAATCTCAAATATCTTCAAGGTAATGAACTGTTAAATATTAGAAATAATTCTACATTATTAAGATTAACCAAACAGCAGAAGTTTGTTATTCATTCCACTTGTCCTGTTCTATTAAATTGCACTCTTCTAGGTCCCTTTGGAAATCTTTTTCATGCATTTGGAAGACCTTTTAATTAAGCGTTCAATTAAGAATGGAGACAGTACTGAATTAGTTTCTGTTTCACTAGTACCTACTCCTCCAAAACAGACATAGTAGGTGTCTGTTTAGTAAATGTATCTCAAATGTGTTTGATGAATGAATGAGATCACAGGCTTGTAATAAAACTTATGTTTGAACCATACTGTCACTATTTCTTAAAAATGTATGGGGCCTGTGATGTTTTCTGAAACACATTTTAAAACTAACTATTGAAGATAACATCATGAGCATGATTTCTTTTAGAAAAAAGAGACTGATGGGGCGCCTGGGTGGCTCAGTGGGTTAAAGCCTCTGCCTTCGGCTCAGGTTGTGATTCTAGGGTCCTGGAATAGAGCCCCACATTGGGCTCTCTGCTCAGCCCACTGCCTACCTCTCTGCCTACTTGTGATCTCTGTCGGTCAAATAAATAAATAAAATCTTTAAAAAAAAAAAAAAAGAAAAAAGAAAAAAAGAGACTGATAAAATGCTGTTAACATTTTTCTGAATTCTGATGTCACAAAATAAAATAAATAGTACACTTGTAACACAAGTAAAATTAGGTGCAGGCCTTGTAGCCCTGCAAATAATAGGCATGACACAAGAAATATTTAGAATAACTGAATATTCATTAATCAAGTATTTCTTCTACTCTCTTCTCTCTTTCATATCCCAAAAATATCAAAAGACACAATAATTTTATATACATGATGATGGGTATAGTAAACACAAGCTCTAGTTTTCTGTTATGGAGTGTGTTACTGTAGAGGAGAAAACACTGATGCAACAGAAACAGAAATCCTATCATTTCAAAATTCCAGGGTTTATTTTTGTGATGAAAGCACAAATTACCATTTACAGAGTGAGTTATAGAAGGAACTTTTACTATATGAAGTTTTTATGAAAACCACATTCTTCAAAGCTACTTAAAGCATTCTACTTGTATGACTTGTTTGACAAGAAAAAAGAATGTACTATCTCCTGATAATAAACATTCTGAATATGCTTGTTCCAAAAGTGCTATTTTAAGAAATCAACTAAGCACAGAAAATACATGTAATTTTTTTTAAATTGCCTGTTGAGTAAAGATTAATTACCAATTTAAGCATTTATGAAATGTAACAAGTTTTAATCCAAGTTTTTTCTCTAGTGATAGTAAATATAGGAAGAAATACAGTATAAAAGCCACACAGAACTGTGTTTTATCTTCTGTTATTAAACTAAGTAACAGGAATTCCTGTTTGATAACATAAATATTTAACAGCTGATTCCATCTACATATAAGTACAAGAAGTTCAAAAGAAAAACATGGAGGAATTCTGCTTTTTGTTCTGACTCAGAATGAACAGGAGTATTGATGTTCATTGAGTTCTCTTTGTAGCAAATGTATTATGGTTAGCTTTTAAATCTTTCTTTGATCATAAGTGGTATATCAAATTATACAATGCTGAACTTAATTGAAGTTTTCACGATTTAAATCTTGGACTTTATACACTTAATGAATGTCTAATAACATTTTAAGGACTAAATAGGTGAATACCATCAAACACTTTTTTTATTCTCCTTCCCCATGAATTGACAAGCTATTTTTCTGGTAGATAAAAAGCTGTATGAGTGAATCTTAGATTTACGTATCATATTAAACAAATACACAATGTTATATATAGATTTCTTCAGGTAGGATTAGATAACTAAAATGGTTTATCAGGCCACTTTATCTAGTTAGTTTTACCTTTCCAAAGCTCATACGATCTTTAAGACAATTCACTTTCATGTTTTTTTTTTTCCCCTTGAAGATTAATTTATTCATTTTAGAGAGGGGCAGGGAGGAGCAGTGGGAGAGAGAGAAATCTCAAGCAGACTCCATACTGAATGTGGAGCCCAATGTGGGACTGGATCTCATGACCCTGAGATCATGTCATGAATTGAAATCAATAGTCAGACACGTAACTGACTGAGCCACCCAGATACCACTTTCATGTTTATTTCTTAGGCCACTGAATCTGTGTTACTGCAACTTCCTTTTTTTCCCCATTGTAACTTCTAAGCTAGAGCACCATCCACATTATCCTTTTATCTGCTTTTTCTATCAGCAGCTATTCCATAAGTTTCTTGGTAGCAATCCATTTTTAGTCATTTGGCAAATGTTTTTGAGAATTTACTGTATCATGGTCTATAAATGGGCTATGGGAAAAATAAGTTCTAGTTCTTACCTTCAAAAACAAGAGTAGGAAGAGCAAACATACAACCAACATAATATTTAAGGTATAGTGAAATGGTTACTTAAAATTGTAAGTTTACTGTAGGAGCTTAGTGTAAGAAGAAATTAACATTAAGGGGAGATGGGACTACCTTTAAGAATATGAAGAATGAATTGACTTCTGAGACTCAGAAAAGGAGGAAAAGGTTATTTTAATATAAGAAAATAAATAACATACACAAATATGTGAAAACATGAAAATTTAGGGTTTACTTAATAAAAGACATGGTAAGATATTAGAAGGGTAGCCTGTAGATCTGATCTTGGAAATCTATCATATACTCAGAATTTTGAACTACATTCTAATAGACAGTGGGGAGCTAATCTTTTTTTTTAAGTGGAAGATAGTATATGTACGGTCTTTGTTAAAAGGGCCTAAAGAATTTTAATTTTAACTAGCATAATAAAGGAAAAGTTAACTGGCTTATTCTGCCAGGAAATAAGCAGGAAATTTGGATACTAAAGATTTTCTATTTCAGCTGGGCAGGTATTTACAACTAAGACTTTTGGTCAGTACATGACCATGGCAAATGAATAGTCAGACACTGGATTCCCTTTACAATAACAGTGCTAATTTAAGATGTTTCTTCTCTCTGGAATTCCTTTTCCTTTCTCCCACCAGTGGTAAGATCTGCTCTTACGTTCAGACTCTGTTCAATTACTATCTCTAACAAAAATCACCAGAGCATTCTTTTCCTATTTTTCATTTCAATAAAATTCATAATCTTCTTTCTTTGTTCTCCTATCATCTTATGCTCACTTCAATTATTGTTTATTTTATAGATTTAAAAAAAGTTTTTATTTTTTAGTAATAGTTTTATTATTAAAGTTATATTACATTATTCCTTAAGTTACATATCTCCCATATTTGACTTTGAACTCCTAGAGGGCATAAATTTGTCAATTTATTTTTGGTATTACCAGCCTATTTCTCAATAAACACTGAGTTGTTTGTTATATTGCCTTTAAATATCACTATGGTCTTACACTAACAAGCATTCTTTAATTTGTTCTATTATGATCTTTGCGATTTATTTCAAAGGCTTATGGTTACTAACCAAAAGCAGTAAGATGCTGGCCTGAACATGGAAAATACCACTTTCCAGAGGCACTAAACTCTTCAGCATTATCTGTGCATTTTTATCATGATTGCTTATAAGAACTTGAATAATCAGCAGACCTTATACTAAGCTAATGGGAAAATTAAGTAATTTAACATTAGAAAATGTTTCCATGGGCTACTTAGCAATGCCATATTGTATATCAAGTATAATAACATAAAAGTAGCTTCTATTTGCTTGTGTTTTGCAAGAGTAACCATACTACATGGTTAGAGAAAAAGGAAGATTAAGTATATATTCTAGGTATTGTCTTGCTACTCGAAGTGTGTTGCCAATCCAACAGCATTAGCATCACCTGGGAGCCTGTTGCAAAGGAAAACGCTCTGGATGCCTGGGTGACTCAGTCAGTTAAGTGTCTGCCTTTGGCTTATGTCCTGATCCCTGGGTCCTGGATAGAGTCCCACATCGGGCTCCTTGCTTAGCAGGGAATCTGCTTCTCTCTCTGCCTGTTGTTCCCCCTGCTTGTGTTCTCTCTCTCTGACAAATAAATAAATAAAATATTTTTCAAAAAAAGAAAAACCCTCAGGCCCTATCAAACCTGAGTCAGAATCTTCATTTTAACAGAATTATCCAGCTGATTGATACGCACATTAAAGTTAGAGAAGCACTTTTTCCCTAGTAATATTTTAATCCTATTACCAAATAATATATCTTCACTGGAGAAAAATTTGCAAACCTTAGAAAAGAACAACAACAAAAAGAAACCACACAATTCCACCAAAAGATAACCACTGCTAAAACCTTTTGTACATATAGTCTTGTAGCTCTAGATATCTTTTGTATATATAGACTGCTTTTTGCATAGATGAACAAATTTCCACCAGCCCCTCAATGTGGATCTTTTAGTGCACAGTATTTTATTACATTTTTGCTTGTCATAAAGAGTTGTTACATAATACATTTTAAGATGGCTGTTTTGTATTCAATTGTATTTAATTTGTATTCAATTGAAGGATGTAACACTATTTAACTGATCACTGGCCATCTAGACTGTTTTTAATTTTTGTTATTATACAAAAAAATGCTGTGATAAACATTCTTTTAGTGAAATCTTTGTACATATTATTTTTATATTTTATAGGACAAATTTGGAGAACTGTTATGACTATTTTAAGACTTTTGTAATAATTACACCCCAGATATACAAGTAATATAATCTTTTGGAGTTGAATTTGTTTTCACTATTCAGAGATGTTTAAATTCCCTGCCTTATTTTCTCCTTTATTATTAGTTTTCATCAGAATTCTCCACTTTTCAAAACTGATCAATTATTAGGAGCAAATGGTCTGAAAGACATATTTTAGTTGACAAATAGAGCATTATCATTATATGTTCCTTGGTAGTCAACAGACAATAATCTACTTGGAGATTCAGACATATTATAAAGTATATCACATACTTCTGATTGTGCAATATAGCTGTGACTCTTATCCCTTCATTCCCATATTCCCTGGGTGGAATATTGTCATATACATTATCATATGCAACATTTATCTATTGTCAGACATTGTTTTAAGGACATTGCATGTATTCATTCATGTAATTCCTTAAAAAGCCTAGTAGGGTTTACAGATGAAGAGAATAAAGCACATTGAGGGACAGTAATTTCTTCAAGATAACATACCTAAATAGGAAGAAATTTGAACCCAGGCAGTCTGGCTCCAAAGTCCATGCTTTTAGTA
Organism: Mustela nigripes; assembly: GCF_022355385.1. Classification (NCBI taxonomy): domain Eukaryota; kingdom Metazoa; phylum Chordata; class Mammalia; order Carnivora; family Mustelidae; genus Mustela; species Mustela nigripes. The sequence continues at coordinate 70,472,057 of NC_081570.1, forward strand.
CCTATTATGTGAAATCTTTCTGTATGTGTGTAAGAAAAATGGGTCTCTGGCTCCTATAGCAAAGATTTTGTGTCTTGGGTTTCCTGTCAGATGAGAGACAGTGTGTGCATTATGAGGACCAAGAAGATGAACAGGCTAGAAAGAGAAGTTTGAAAATAAGATGCCTTCCAAAAAGAGCTAATAAATCAAAACTGAATTGATACATTCTCTGAAGGATTGAATATTACTTGCAAAATCCTAAAATAATGGCTGTTTTTAACTGAGCTTTTAACTAGTTGTATAACTAGTATGGCCACTTATGATACAAATAAGGTTTCATCTTTTAAATATTCAGATTAATCACTTATACTAATCTGTTTATATTAGCACGACTGCTAAGTAGCTCTTTTTTTGGTGTCTCCTTCCACTCCCCTTTCACATACTGCTTAACTTTTGACAGTTCACTCATTACAGAGAGGCTAATCTTCCTTTCAAAGCATGAATAAAGAGGTGAGAATTTTGATTAGTATATAAGCTAGTGGTCTCATTTTCAGCTTCATTTGATTTTGCCACTGCTACATGGTTTCGTGGATTAAAACTTATCCCCAAGAATTTGATGTATCCTTGCTCTTGATGTGATGACACTGACCCTTGTGGAGACCTTATGGTTCATATTAATATTGGACTTTCCAGTGTTATGTTTATCCAAGCGATAAAGCACAGGATTTACTTAAATGCTTCATGAGCCTGACTTCCACTCCAGGTCAAATGTGTGACAACGGTATCTTTCAGCCCTTTCCCCACACTGTACCCAAATCAGCCTTCCTTTCTTGAACATCTTGTGCAGGAATAGCAAACTGGTTGTCTATAACTCAGATGTAGCTCACAGATAAATTTTGTTTGGTCCTCATGGTATTTTTTTAATAATTGAATTTTATACCATTATTTTTTATAAAAATATAAAATGATTTTTAAACAAAAGATTTCATATTAATATTGGACTTTAGTATCCTTGAACCATTAGAAAAGTTGATTTCAGAGGCCCCTAATTCCATTTAAGAACAAATGGGCACTGAATGAATATCCTTTTTACTCAGGATTTATACTGTGTGATTTACTCTGTCTGGCCTTATATTGTTTTGCCTATACGTCCTCTGTAGACACTAAATTTGGCACATAGTGCCTCTAATTTAAACCCTAAATCACCAACTCAGATTCTCCTTTCCTTTTTGATAAAGCTTGTTTAGTGTGCCTTCCTACTTATGGACCACAGATACTATCACTAAAATTCATGAAAGAAATTCTGGTAATTCTAAACCTTAGGAAGAATGATGTCTAGTTTTAATCCTTCCCTTTCAGGATCCCCATTTTATTTTTAATATAGATCTACTTACCTCCGCCTCTTTAATTAATTTTGTTTACCATTAGGTATTGGGAAGGAATAGCCTTTACTAGCTCCAAAGGGTTTTTGTTAGGTCATTCCCCCCAGCTAATGAATGCCTGCTAGCCTTACACCTACATAATTAAGTTGTCCACTGAAGTGATTCTTCCCAGAGCAAAGAAGATCCTTGCTTCAGTCAACTGTCTCTACTTACATAGAGGAGCACTTGACAACGTTTTATTTTAAAGATTTATTTATTTATTGGAGAGTGAGAGAATGAGAGAGAGAGTGCATACATGTGCCCTTGCAAGCATGGGGAGGGGCAGAAGGTGAGAGAAAGAGGGAAAGAATCTTAAGCAGACTCCCCACTGAGCGTGGAGCCAGATATAACAGAAGGCTCAATATCACAACCCTGAGACCATGACATCAGCTGAAATCAAGAGTTGGGGACGTAACTGAACCACCCAGGAACAATGACAACTTTTAAAAAATTAAGTATAATTTATATACCATAAAACTTTGTCATTGGAGTTCAATGTAGAGTTCAGTGTTTATTAATAAATTTGTAGAATTGTGCAGCCATCTCCACAATTCATTTTTAGAATATTTCCATCACTTCAGAAAGTTTTATACCCGTTGGCAGTTCTCCACTTTTCATCTAAACCACAGACAAACTCTGATGTTTTCTGGGCCTACAGATTTTCTTTTCTGGACATTTTCTACCTCTACAGATTTTCTGTCCCTATAGATTTTTGTCATTACAGATTTTTCATTTCTGGATGTTTTATATAAATGGAATTATACAACATGTAATCTGTTGTTTCTGACTTCTTGCACTTAAAAGTTTTGATGTTTATCCATGTGAAAGAACATAAAAAATAATTTTATTGCTGAATTATAGCATGCTTTATGGATATAATACATTTTGTTTAACCATTCAGCAACTGATAAACATTAAGGTTATTTCCAGTTTGGGATTATTTGGATAATGTCATGATAAACATTTGGATACAAGACTGAGCAGTTTTTCTGCTTTTAGTTCTCTTAAGCAGATATCTAGGAGTACAATTGCTGGGTCAAGGCTAAGTTTATGTTTATTCTTTGAAGAAACTTCCAAATTGTTTTAAGTGGCTTTACCCTTTTACATTGCCACCAGCAATATATGAGGGTTATAGTTTCTTCACATTCTTGTTAATACTTGATATCATCAGTCTTTTTAATTATAACCATTCTGTTATATGTGAATTGGTATTTCATTGTGATTTCAATTTGTATTTCCCTAATAATTGATGATGTTGAGCATATTTTCATATGTTCTTAGAAGCCATTTGTGTATCTTCTTTGGAGAAACACATTTTCAAATCTTTTGCTCACCTTCAAAACAGGATTTTTGTCTTCTTATTACCAAGTCTTAAAAATTCTAAATATATTCTAAATACAAGTTCTTTACCAAATACATAATTTGCAAATATTTACTCTTGGTCTATGGCTTGTCTTATTTTCTTAAATGGTGTCTTTGAAGAGTAAAAGTTTGTGATTTTAATGAAGTACAGTTTATCATTTTTTCCTTTATACTTTGTACTTTTGTTGCTAAATCAAATCATTGTCTAACCCAAGGCAATGATGATTTTTATTCTCTGCTTTCATCCAGAAATCCATTTTTTTAGTTGTCTTTGTATTTATGATGTGAGGCATGGAGTGAAGTCCTTCCCCCCATCCTTCGTATGGCTATCCAATTTTTACTGTACTTTTTTAAATCCAATTTTTAGCATCAGCTATCAGTTTCTTTTTTTTTATTTAATTTTTTTCAGTGTTCCAAGATTCATTGTTTATGCACCACACCCAGTACTCCATACAATACATGCCCTCCTTAATACCTACCACCATGCTCATCCAACCCTCCACCCCCTCCCCTCCAAAACCCTCAGTTTGTTTGTCAGAGTCCACAGTCTCTCATGGTTCATCCCCTCCTCTGATTTCCCCCAACTCACTTCTCTTCCTCTTCTCCCAGTGTCCTCCATGTTATTCCTTATGCTCCACAAGTAAGTGAAACCAAATGATAATTGACTCTCTCCGCTTGACTTACTTCACTCAGCATAATTTCCTCCAATCCCATCCATGTTGACACAAAAGTTGGGTATTCATCCTTTCTGACGAAGGCATAATATTCCATTGTATATGTGGACCATATCTTCTTAATTATTTTTATTAACATATAATGTATATTTGTCCCAAGGGTACAGGTCTGTGAATCATCAGGCTTACATACTTCACGGCACTCACCATATTATATACCCTCCTCAATGTCCGTAAACCAACCACCCTCTCCATACCCTCCCTCCGCCCAGCAACCCTCAGCTTGTTTTGGGGGATTAAGAGTATCTTGTGATTTGTCTCCTGATCCCATCTTGTTTCATTTTTTTCCTTCTCTAGCCCCCAAACCCCCCACTCTACCTCTCAAAATCCCCATATGAGGGATATCATATGATAATTGTCTTTCTCTGATTGACTTATTTCGCTCAGCATAATACCCTCTAGTTCCATCCATGTCATCACAAATGGCAAGATTTCATTTCTTTTGATGGATGCATAGTATTCCATTGTATATATATACCACCTATTCTTTATCCATTCATCTGTTGATGGACATCTAGGTTCTTTCCATAGTTTGGCTATTGTGGACATTGCTGCTATAAACATTTGGGTGCACGTGCCCCTTCCAACCACTACATTTGTATCTTTAGGGTAAATACCCAGTAGTGCAATTGCTGGGTTGTAGGGTAGCCTTATTTCCAACTTTTTGAGGAATCTCCATGGTATTTTCCAGAGTGGTTGCAGAAGTTTGCATTCCCACCAACAGTGTAGGGGGGTTCTCCTTTCTCTGTGTCCTCTCCTGCATCTGTCATTTCCTGACTTGTTAATTTTACCATTCAGATCGGTATGAGGTAGTATCTCACCATGGTTTTGATTAGTATTTCCCTGATGATGACTGATATGGAACTTTTTCATGTGTCTGTTGGCCATCTGGATGTCTTTGCAGAAATATCTGTTCATATCCTCTGCCATTTCTTGATTGGATTATTTATTCTTTTAGGATTATTTGTTCCATTTCTTTGGGAAAAAAATGGATGGTATTTTGATAGGAATTGCATTAAATGTGTAGATTGCTTTAGGTAGCATAGACATTTTTACAGTATTTATTCTTCCAATCCAGGAACATGGAACATTTTGCCATTTCTTTGTGTCTTCCTCAATTTCTTTCATGAGTACTTTATAGTTTTCTGAGTATAGATTCTTTGCCTCTTTGGTTAGGTTTATTCCTAGGTATCTTATAGTTTTGGGTGCAATTGTAAATGGGATTGACTCCTTCATTTTTCTTTCTTCTTCTTGTTGTTGGTGTAGAGAAATGCAACTGATTTCTGTGGATTGGTTTTATATCCTGACACTTTACTGAATTCCTGTACAAGTTCTAGCAGTTTTGGAGTGGAGTCTTTG